>NW_005201223.1:252843-342556 GCF_000372725.1 Emiliania huxleyi CCMP1516 | reverse complement strand
TGAGGGGGGGGGGGGGTCCTATCTCCCCGCGGGGGACCTATTGCTGCAGCACGCGCTCTTCAAACGGCTGCTCCGAGTGCGGCGCCGAGTGCAACCATGGTCGGTAAAGTGCTCATGGAACGGCTGCTCGGCCTGCGGGGACGTGTGCAATGCGTGCAAGCCGTTTTGTGCGGTCAAGACGGACCCGTGGCATATACTCTGCAGCTGGAACGGCTGCTCTGGCTGCACCGAGTGCTCCGTGTCCCCGCCGCCATCGGTGCCGCCCCCGTCACCGCCGCCACCGACGCCACCACCGCCCCTCTCAGTCACCCTCCACGCCACCCTCCAAGCCGCCCGCTGAGCCACCATCTACGCCACCCTCCACGCCACCCTTCGTTCCGCCCTCCACCCCGCCCTCCACCCCACCCTCCGCACCACTGTCTGTGCCACCTTCCACGCCGCCTCCGTCAATGTCGCCCTCCCCGCCGCCGCCGTCGGCCTCGCCGTCGCCGCCGCCTCCGTCGGTGCCGCCCCCCACACCGCCGCCTCCGACGGAGCCGCCCCCCACACCGCCGCCTCCGACGCCACCACCGCCGTCGCCCCCCACGATGACCCCCGAGGATCCTGTCGCGACCGGTCCTGGACCCGCCGCTGGGCAGCAGGATGCAACCTCGGGAACCTGGGACTACCCCATCAACGTTGATGCATCATGGACTACGGACACAGTCGATGACACATGCCAATGCTGCGATGCAGTGTTGGGCGATGACCCCCAAGGCGTGGAGGAGGATTCGACTGTCGGAACCTCAATGTTGCACGGAGTCAATTATACCCCATCGGCCGTGATCCACGGGGTCACCAAGAACCCTTGTCTCCAGAGCAACCCGTGCCTTAGCGCAAGCATGATGCGCGGATCGATGGGGAGCTTGGTTGGACAGCTGTATGGATACAATAGACAGGCGATTGCTACGCTGGGGAGCGACGGCGTCGCCAACGCGTGGAGCCAGCAGCTGTCTTTTGCGGGCTCCCACGACATGGAAGGCGATGTGGACGAGAGCTCCTCGATCTTGCTCTACATCCAGGACTACCCGACCTACAGCGCGATGGAGACGGACCTCTCCAACCTACGGCAGGAGACGTACGGCAGGCGACGGACGCTCTCTTCCGTCATGGGCGTCCGGCCTGCGCGCCATTCCGTGCCGCACCGCACCGTCGTCCACACCGTACCCGGAGACCTGCTCTACAACGCTTCCCTCTTCGTCATGCGCGGTGCCGTTCCCGACGGCGTCAAGGCGCTCGGCCGTGGCGCGCGCTTGTCGCTCGATGACTCCATTACGCGTCGGCTCGCGAACGCTCTAGGCGCTCGGCAGCGTGGGTGTGCCGGCAGAGGCGGACCTGGTCACCCGGCCGAGGTTGACGAGGCGATTCGCGCCAGCTCGAGCTCCCCGCTGCCTGTGGCCGCCGCCTGCGTGGTGGTTGGGGCGGGCATCGGCGCGCAGCGCGGCGTCGCATACCAGCACCGGCTGCGCGCGGTCGTGCTATACCTGGTGCTGACCTGCGCGGACCTCGGCTGCGGCGCGAGGCTCTCCGGCAACGTCGCCGCCTTCCACCCCCGCTTCTCTCTTCCCTGTGTCTTCGCGCCCTCTGCCGTCGGCTTTGCCCTCATGGCGAGAGCCGTCGGGCTCCGTGCCGCAACCGCAGAGGACGACGAGGGCGTCGGATACGCACCCTGTCCCACCGATGCCCCGTAGCACGGCGGCGCACGGATCGAGGTGGCAACGTTCCGCTTTTGCCACGAGGGGGGTGTCAGCGTAGAGGGGGGTGTCTCAGTGCGTAGAGGGGGGTGGGATAGCGTAGAGCACTGGGATAGGGGGGTGTCTCAGTGCGTAGAGGGGGGTGGGATAGCGTAGAGCACTGGGATAGGGGGGTGTCTCAGTGCGTAGAGGGGGGTGGGATAGCGTAGAGCACTGGGATAGGGGGGTGTCTCAGTGCGTAGAGGGGGGTGGGATAGCGTAGAGCACTGGGATAGGGGGGGTGTCTAGGGGGTGTCTCGTGTGCGAGAGGGGGGTGTCCTGCCCCCCCCCCCCCAGTCGCCCCACTTTATACTTGTTTTGCACACTTCCCATCTTATCAGGCGCCCCTCAACCTAGCAGCCAACAGCGTCCAAGCAGTCTGGCTGCTTCGCGCCTTTTTTGCGCCATCATAAAAAGTGCGTGTAGAGGATATGACGCCGGCGTCTGCGTGCGTCTCCGGCGGAGACGGCAGTGGCAGCGGCGCCGGCGGTGGCAGAGGCAGCGGGGCGCCGGCGATAGCCTCAACTGAGCACTGAGCACTGGGATAGGGTCGATTCTGCATGGTACGGGCTAGGGTACGGGACCCCTCGCCGATCGTCTCGCCCTCCCTCGCTGGTGTGTGTTCATTGGGGGGTCATAACAAACACGGCAAGAAACACGGTACAGGATCGAGGTGCACGCTGCTGAAGCAGTGTCGCCCCCCCTCTCCATCGTCTCGACTCAAGTATCCTATGGAACTTCACTCGCCTCGGACCAAAGACTCGCCCTCACGGACCGGCATGATCGGGTTCGGGAGACTCTCGAACGCTCTCTGCAGATGCACGGTCCTGGGATCGCATACGATTACCGTCTCGGGACGACCCGAAACGACCCTACATTGTCGACATCGAACAAACCTCTTCGCCGTTAACACGGCACAGCGATGGCCAGGAGGCGGCTGACGCGAAGGATGACATGTTGTCTGCTTCTGCGAGGACGTGAGGCGCGCAAGCTTGTGCTCTGCAAGCTTGTGCTTCGCTCGCTAGGACGTTCGCTAGGAGGAAGCCTGCGAGCACGACGCGCGCGAGCTCCTCCGCCGTGCCACACAGCAGAACGACTACGAGCCGCGCACCGGCTACTCGCTCGACCTCGAGGTGGACGGCCCGTTACTTCCTGCTGCCCGACGGCCGGGGGGTCTGGGCAAACACAGCAGGTCCACGCTGCTCAAGCGGCGCGCCTCCTCGCGGCGGCCGGCTGGAGGATGATCAGCGTTCCATTCTTCGAGCGGGATGGCGGATGGGAGAAGCAGAAAGATTTAACCGCCCGGCTGAAACCGCCCCGCCCCGCCTCGCCCCGCCCCGCCCTGCCCTGCCCGGCCCCCCCCCCCCCCCCCCCCCGCGCGCGCCTCCTTCGCGCAACAGAGGTACCCCAGCCCTCCACTACCCTTGGTGCTCCGATGCAGGTAATGTGTGGCGCTGTCTCTCAAGATGGAAGCAGGAAGCTTCCCCATACCGGCGGTGGTTCGAATCCACGTGAGCCGAAGGTGAGGGGGAGAACCGTCCGAGGTCTGAAGCTCACCCATTGAGGAAGTGAGGGACTGCTCGGCCCACCCTGATCATGCTGACCAAGTTCCTCTTGTAGCTCGATCGGTCACACCGCTATCGCCGTCGGGGAGAGGGGGGACGACACTGCTTCGGCAGCGTGCACCTCGATCCTGTACCGTAGTTGTTATGACCCCCCCCCGATGAACACACCAGTGAGGGAGGGTGAGACGATCGAGGGGTCCCGTACCACGCGGAATCGACCCTATCCAGTGCTCAAGTGCTCAACGAACGAGCAGGGAGGTAGATCTATCTATCTTGCTTGGAAGGACGATCAGGGGCACAGGGGAACGGGAACGGTGAGCGCATCGCGACACGGTGAGGATCGCCTTCAAGAAGAAGAAAAAACAGCCGAGGCCCATCTTCTCATGCTCTAGATCGCTGATCGCCAGTCCGTGAAGCCCAAAGCTCGTTGCCCACGGCCAAGCGACCTGGGCCGCCGATGATCAGTCCGACAGAAGCGCTGCCGGACGATGAGGCGCCGCTCTCGCCTCAGCAAGTGAGTTCGTGGCGCGATCAGGGGTTTGTGCTCGTGCAAGGCTTGGTGCCCGAGGAGCTGGTCTCAGCCGCACAGGAGGAGATGGCTGCCACGCCGCCAGGGCCACTCACTCGTGGGCTGATGCTCCCGTCCTCGTCCGACGCGCTCAACAAGATTTCGACCCATCGGAGGCCGCGCTCGGCCGTCCGCCAGCTGCTCGGCACGGGCAGCCTGACGCTCCTGCAGAGCGAGGCGTGGAGCAAGTCTCCGGCGCCATCGTGGCTGCCCGACCCCAAGCTCTCTTACTCCAACAGCGACCAGAGGATGCACATGGACTACCCCAATCACTACCTCACCCACCCGGCGCCGTGGGACTCGCCAGAGGCGGTCGCGGCCATCCTCTACTTCGACCACGAGGAGGAGTGCGGAGGTGCCACCAGGTAGGTGCCTAGGAACGGGCCCTCGGATGCCGCCTACGCGTGGCCTTACACGCGCATGCCTGGCGTCGGGGGAGTACCTTGGGTGAACGACCGCACTGCGGCCGAGAGGTACTTCCAGCAGCGCGATCCGGAGACGGCCCGCTTTCGCGCCGCGCTCTACGCGCGCGAAGCTGCCGTGCAGTACAGGCCAGGCACGCTGCTGCTTTACCGCCTCGACACGTGGCACCGCGGCGCGCCGCTGAAGCCAGGAGGACGGCTCTTGCGGGCGACTGAGGCGCGGTTGAGCTCGTCCTCAGCTCCAAAATACATACTCCGGCAGAACCCGAACTCGGCTGCTCGCGCAACCGCCCGCTCTCGCGGCTCGCTGCCGTCCTCTGGCAGGCAGAGGCGGCAGTTCCACGCGGTGATGTGCCGGACGTCGCTCCGCGCGTAGACCAGGTTAAGGACGCGGCGAACAGGGCTGGGAGTGCCGCCGCCGGGCCACCCGTACTGGACGCGCGAGCTGCACACGGCGGTGGCGTCGCGCTTCCCTGACGGCGCATGGGGAGATTACGGCCACTAGCGAACACCACGTTGAGATACAGGCAGAGCAGGCGGAGCGTGTGCAGGCGTGAGTGTGCTTGAGAGTGAGCCGCACTCGCATGTTGGGCACCGCACGCGAGACAGGAGCGATATGCCTAGCGATATGTAGGATTAGATGTTTCCTTTGTACTTTCGTCCCACGACCACGTGTCCCAGAGTGGGCGTGTGGGCGCGGAGAGAGCTGCAGTGTTTGTATGCGGTCTTCGGCGGCTCTCATGGTGTTACTCAATGTCCGGCGCACTTGGAGCACTTTGGAGTGCGGGCATTAAAATAACCGCACGCCCCGGGCCGGACGTAAAGAAGAGAAGAACTCCCGGTAATCCCGGCACGAGAGAACGTATCCTGCGCACGTCACCCACCTCCCTTTTCTCCAGTAAGCTGCAGTAAGCTAAAAGTACGTAAACGAAAGAAAATAAAGAACAACAAACAACAAGCTACGGAAAAAGAACACAATTTTTAGCAATACCAATGTCAAAAAGAAAGAAAAAAAGACGGAAGAAAGACACAAAAGAAAACAGCCGGTATGTTTTCTTTTCTGCTCCTATCCGGCATAGTCATGCACATGGCTCTTGTCCTCTGCACGCTCAGCTGCTCGTTGCGGCCCACCCTCTTCAGTCACGGTGGGAGTATCGCAAACCCACGTGTATTTACCGATGCATGCCGACTTCGCACCTTTGCCGTATGCTCGAGCGCCGATGAGGAAGCTGTCACAGAGCAGCGCGACATGGCAGGGAATGGCGACGATGAGCCGATGGGCGCGTTGGACTATGCGCGATTCTTCGGGACAATCGCCGGCTTCATTGCCTTCTTCTACGCCGTCGCTGCCATCTTCCCGGCCGCCGCCGGCGCCGCCACTCTGCCCACGCCTCTCGAGATTGCAGCCAAGGTGGACGCTGACTGGACCGCTGCTCACGGGACCGCCGCGCTCTCTCGGCTCTATACGCCTGGCGGGCGTGTGATCACCGCCTCTGCGGATCGGCTCGAGCCGGCTGCAGATTTTGCCGCCGCAGAGGCATCTTCGCCCACTCCTGCGGCGGTCAAACTCACTCCCCTCTGGGCGGAGAGGGAGGGTGAGGGTGTCATCCACCACCTCTTTGAGACGTGCACGGCGGGCGGGTCGTGCGGGCGCGGATACTTTCGGCTGGAGCAGGCGCGAGGGAGCGCAGCGTGGCGGATCGCGACAGACGTCTGGACGCTGACGCCGTACAAGGACCGCTGAATCTCCGAGAGTGAAAGCGGATGATGGCAGGGCTGGATTCGGGACAAGGGCGGGTAGGGTAAGTACCGACTCGTATTTGTGACGCTTGCCTCTTTCCATTAAATATCGTGTCATGCAGTAAACAACAAATCGTTCGGCCTCGCGAGTGCTATGCGACATTGTTTCTCTGTGTGTGCACTGTGGGGAGAGTGTGAGTGAGAGAGGGTGAGAGGCGAAACTTCTGAATACTACGAGGTCTGCGTCGCCCTCAGCGCTCCTCACCAACCCTTGCAGATCTTCCACTCCTCGACGACGGTGTCGCCATCCGCGCCAAGCACGTTGACGCTGCGGTGCTGGTGCGTGCTCGCGCACGAGTGGTGCGGCGCGATCCTCAGCAGCGCGCCGATCGGGTAGCGGCGAAAATCGAGCGGCGCGCCGTCGACCGAGGTCACCTCGCCGCACTCCTGCTTGAGGTTGGCGATGCGCAGCTCCGGGTTGAGCGGGAAGCAGCCGTACCCGCTCTCCTATTCGCCAATCACCACCCGAGATGACCCGAGATTGCCCGAGATCGCGGCACGCAGCCGTGCCGCTCTCCTTGCCCTGCGCGCTCGCGCCGGTCCAGCCGCAGTCGATCAGCAGCGTGTTGGATTTTGGGTAGTGGCCGACGACGCGCGTGAGCACCTGGTTGAGCAACCAGCGGAAAGGTGGTGGCTCGTTCTCGGAGTAAACTGGCCGACGACGCGCTTCGGCACCCGCACTGCGACGCTCTCGAGCCCGCACGAGCCGAGCGCCACCTAGAAGGGGGGTGAGCCGAGTCATGGGCCGAGTCATGGGCCGGGGCGAGCCGGGAGAGCCGAGGTGAGCCGAGGTGAGCCGGGGAGAGCCGAGGTGAGCCGGGGAGAGCAGCGTGTGTGCCTGGGAGGTGTCGTAGTACAAGAAGTTGCCCGGGTGCCACTCGTCCACGCCAGCGAGGTGCGGCGGAGGCACGCTGCAGGTGGGCGTCGAGCCGACCCCAATGGTGGGCACCTCGATGCCCGAAGCCCGGAGCGACTCGGCGAAGCGCGTGGTCACGTCCCGCTCCGCCTCGCCCACCGCCACTATCTCGGCGGAGCTCGCCGCGCCGTACGAGTGGCCTATTCATTAATGATCTGACTACTACTTAGTAATTAATATCTCGGCGGAGCTCGCCGCGCCGCAACGAGAGGCCTCCGTGGGTGTACAGCCCGTCGAAGCGCACCGCGGCCGCGTCGCACAGCGTGCGGACCAGGGCCACGCTCGCCGGGTCGTGCGGGTCGCAGCCGTCCCGGTGGTACCCACAATCGACGCCGAGTACGACGCGGAGCGGCGTACGCAGCAGCTCGGTGCGGGCGAGCAGGGCGGAGACCTGGTCCGCGTGGTCGACCATCACGGTGAACCGCTCGAGCCTCGAGTGCAGCGCGAGGACATCGTCCACCTTGTCGGGCGTCAGCGGCACCGCGTACAGGATGTCGTCGAAGCCGCCGTCGGCGAGGAAGGATGCCTCGGCGAGCGTGGACACGGTGATGCGCCGCCTCTCGCCGTCCGTGGCGATCTCCGCCGCCTCGAGCGTCTTGACAGTCTTGAAGTGCGGCCGTAGCGCTACACCGAGCGCCGCCGCTCGCTCGCGCATCGTTGCCGCGTTCTTCTCGAGCGTGGCGCGGCAGCAGATGAGGCAAGGCGTGCGGAGATCTTCGACACGCCTCGCAGAGAGGGTGGAAAGACAGGCCGTGAGGCCGCCTAGCACGGTCACGCTGCGCTGGCGACGGAACATCTTCGCGTCAGCAGTCAGCAGCAGTCAGCAGCAGCAGTCAGCAGCAGTCAGCAGCAGCAGTCAGCAGCAGTCAGCAGCAGCAGTCAGCAGCAGCGGCGGCGGCAGCAGAGCTGCACCGCAAACCCGGGAGAGGGGGGTCCGCAAAGAATTTTTAGCTCGCACCCTGACTGTGCGATTTCGGGCCCGGGGTTGTGCGTCTATGTGAACGGACAGACAGAGATTGACAGGCAACGCCGGGTCCCAGGGCAGCCTAGCGCGACACCCGCCTCTAAGCGCGAGCTCTAAGCTCCAACTCTGCCGCAAGCCGGGCGCAGAGCGCTCAGGCGCTCACGTGCATGCCGGCTGCCATCTGCGTCTCAACGAGCATCTTGCGAAGATTGTTCATGCCTCGTCAGCCTCAAAGTCACCCATCACGGCGTCGCCGACCTCCTCCGTCGACCGTGCCGCAATCGTGCGCTTTACCAGCGTGATCAGCTCCTGCCTGTCTGGCGTGCCGCCTGGACCGATGATGCCAGCGGTTGAAATGCCGATCGCATGCATCGCGTCCTTCATCTGCTCGATGGTGAAGCCGCTCTGGTCCAACTCGAATCCGTCCTCGACGAGTGCGCGAAGCTGAGCTCCAAAGCACTCCTCGTCGCTCTCATACTCGAGCACCTCCTCCGCCCTCGCCTCCTCGAGCTTTTGGTCAAAGTCGTAGTCGTAGTCCTCGTCGCTGTCGTCCTTTACCTCGTTCGAGTACTTAGCCTCCAGCATCTCGGTCCATGTCTGCGGCGCCTCCTCCTCCTCCTCCTCCTCCTCCAGCTCCTTGAGCTGCTTGTTGAGGTGAAACGTCGCCTCTGTGGCTGTGGCGACGGTTGGCGATGCCGAGGCGGCGGGCAGCGCGAAGGCCGAGGCGGCGGGCAGCGCGAAGGCCGAGGCGGCGGGCAGCGCGAAGGCCGAGGCGGCGGGCAGCGCGAAGGCCGAGGCGGCGGGCAGCGCGAAGGCCGAGGCAGCCGCGGTTGCCGTGCGAGCGAGGCGCTTATTCTCCTCGCGGAGATGCGTAGCCTCCGGCTCCAGCTTTGAGACGACACTGTTGAGCTGCACATTCGCTTGCGTCGCCACTGAGAGCAAGCGTCGGAGGTGGCAAATCTCCTCGCGCTGTTTGACCGACGTGAGGATGAGCGAGGTTTTGCTTACGTGCTCGTTGTGAAGCACCTCCGTCGCATAGCACCGCAGCCGTGACTGGATCACTGCTGCCGACTGGCGCTGGCGCTGAAAGTCGCGGCTGGTCGAGCGAGCTCGCTCGCGCGCCTGCAGACGCGTGATCGCGAGGCGGGCAGCAGCCAGCGAGCGCCAGCAGCTCCGGCGCCGGCTCGTCGCCTGGAGCCGCACCGTCGCCCATACTTTGCGCGTATACTCACGCGTGCAAAGGCGGCGCCGAACGGCGGCCTCAAGTGTCACAGCCGCCTCCTTGTGCGCGCGGAAAACCTTGCGCTGGTGCAGCCCGCGGAATACGCTCTGGATGAGAGCTGCACTCGTACAAGCATGGCGCAGCACACGCACGGCGCAAAACCGCCTCCACGACTTCTGAATCTTGGTCGCGTTGCTGACCGCCGGGCCGTCGCTCGCCACACCCGCGCACGCCGCCAAGACCTGGTTACGCTGCTCCAGCAACCCAATTTTTGCCTGCATGCTCCGCATCATTTCGAACATGGTGTTCGGGGTGGGGGGCAGGTCGCCAAGCGGCATGCGGCGCTGTGCCTCGGGCTCGCGAAGCCCCGAAGCGGCCCGTCGGATCCACGTCGGCGTCTCTGTCATGTCGCGTCGCGCCGTGTGCGCGCCGGCGCCGCGCGTACGAATGCGGATGCGCCCCCCCGGGGGCTTCAAAAGACCGGAAACACCGATCTGGAAGGAAAAAACCGTCGAGCTGCCGTAAGGCTCTCCACTCCACCGTCCGAGAAGCGGCGAGAGACTGCGAAAAGAGATACGAAGAGGCAGACTCCCCAGGGTGGGCGACGGCTAGCGCATCACACACCTCTCCTTAAAATCCCTGTGTGGTGGCGGCGTGCCGTCCTCCCCGCCCTGCGGGGTGTGTTTTCTTTCTTTCTTAACTCCACCGTCCGATCTCGGTGATACAGTAACTGATATATTACACAGCCAACTCGAGCTCTAGCTGATTTGACGGCCGCGCGAGCGACTTGACACACGCGGGCAGGGCGTTCGGCGGGGGCTGTGCGCGCTGCAGGCACTCACCGCTCTGCGCGGTGCCCCCCCTCGCCGTCAGGACGGCGGCCCATCGCACATCTCCCGGAGGATGGCGTCCACCGCGCTGGGGCGCGACGGGTCGAGGTGCCACAAGAAGTGCGGCCGTGCCTCGCGCAGCGCCGCCTGCATCGCCGCCACCCGCGCCGCGGGGATGGCGCGCAGCGTGCGGAGCACCGAGAGCGGGTCGGCGAGGGCGGACGCCTCTTTGACGCGGACCGAGAAGGCAGTCCAGTCGAGCCACCGCTCGAAGGGGAGGCGCAGCCCGTCGGCGATGATGACCTACCATCTCGGCACATCTCGGCTGAGCGCGGCCGAGCTGTGCCGGTTGCACGCGCCGCCGCCGGCGAGAGCTGGCCGGGATGCAGCCCGCCGCGATCGACTCGTACGTGCGCTTCGAGGAGGACGTGTCGCCTAGAGCCGGCCGCGAGCCTCTGGTGACGCCGGCGGGGAAGGCTCGAGCGCCCGCCTCGAGGAGGGGAGGGGTCGCCGCGTGGCGAGAGGCAGAAGGTGGCGCGCAGCATCTTTTTGAGGTAGTCGCCGTGCGGCTCGTACGAGGCGCCCGGCCGCGCCGTCGCCGCCTAGGTCGACCCGTCGGTCAGCGGCAAGAGTGAGAGGCTCGAGTGGCGGCCGAGGAGCCCGGCCGCGCTGTCGCCGCCTCGACGAGGGCGTCCGGCTGGCCGGCGAGAGCCTTGAGCATCGTCCTCCGCACAGAGCGCGACTCGATCGAGACGCGCGGCAGGTGGCCTCGGAAGAAGAGGAGGATGGACCGGTTGCGGCCCGGCGGAGGCTCGGCCGCCACGAGCCACGCTGGCCGCGAGACGACATACGGCACCTGGAGGACGTGTCGCGGACGCGTCGTGGACACGACCTGCGGCTTGCCTCGCGGGGAGGCCGGCGCGGCACCGCAATGTACGGCCGCGACCCGCCGCACGACGAGCAGTCATCCACAAGCAGCCGGACCTGTCCCGGAGAAGCTACGCCTGAGTCCACCAGACAGCGGTCGACCGGCAGCCGCCCGCCGGCAGAACGGACCGCGCCGCTCGTCCCGCCGACGCAGGCGCCGGGGTGGCCGTGCGCGACGACGTTCCGGCCTCCGCGCCGCCAGCCGGCCCCGAGGCCGGCCTCGATGGCAGAGAGAGCGGCGGGCACCTTGTGCGGCGCAAAGATGAACATGTACGAAAAGTATGCCGCGACGAAGACGCGGCGCGCGCCGACGAGCGCCGACGCGTTGCGCTCGCCGGCCGGCGGCGGCAGCGCCCGGTGCACCCACCACTCGATCCCGTTCTGAAAGTGGCGGTTGGGCGCGTCGACGTTGTTCTTTGCCCACTCGCGCGGGCGCGACTGCAGGATGACGTCCCGGTGGAACGCTCGGCCCGGGTCGAAGACGCGCAGGTCGCACGGCGCCCGCCGCCGACACTCGGCCGGAGGCGACCGAGCGCTCTTCTCGCACCGCGCGGCGAGCTCCGGGTCGCTGGCGCCCGAGCGGCGCTGCCGCCGCAGCGCGAGGTGCCGCTGCCGCTGCTCGTTCGGGTCGGCGCGCGAGGGCGAGGCGAGGGAGAGGAGGAGGGCGGCGAATACTGACGTGCTCGCTCGCATGCCAGTGCTGATGAGTGGCGAGGGTACGCCAGACTCGCTGTAGAGCGCGGCCTGCGACAGCGAAAGAGCGCGAGCGCGCTTCGCGACACGAGGGGGTTGGGCCGGACTCACCAAACGACAAGAACTCTCGTCTTTGTAGCCTGGCGTTTGTGCCCCGTTTGTGCCGCGTCCCGTGCCGCCGAGTTCATTTTATAAAATACAAGAACTCTCGCAGAAAGGGCCAGAGACCGCGTCCTCTCTCGCGACACGTTGGGGGGAAACGATCCATTACGCTTGTACAAGGTTAGTTCACGCAAAAACACAATCGGGCCCAAGACGCACAGGTTTCAATTTCATACCTCGAATGCGACCTTTCTGCGAAACTGCAGCACGCGTCATCCGGCACGCCTGCTCCTCTCACTCCCGGCACGCCTGCTCCTCTCACTCCTCGTCCACTCAGTTCCAACCATGGTGCTCGCGCTGGCACCGCTCTCGCGCACCGCTCTCGCGCCTCCTCGCGCGGCCGTCGTCCTGCAGGACCCCTCGTCCAAGGCGCTCGACAGCACGCCTCCCGTCTTTTCCGTGGTCGAAGACACCGTCCCGGTTCCCGACCCGCCCAACTTCTCTCCGAACGCATATGTGCAAACCTTGCCCGGAATCTCTGGCCCGCTCGGCTTCTTCGACCCGGCAGGGTTCTGCGGCGACAACAATGGCGCCGACGGCAGCGCCACCCTGGGCAAGGTGAAGTTTTACCGCGAGGTCGAGCTGAAGCACGGCCGCGTCGCGATGCTCGCTTCGCTTGGTGAGGCCGCCTCCCGCGCCAGCGCCCTCACCGAATCCTCGCCGTTACATCCTCCCGCGCCACACAGGCTTCCTAGTGGGTGAGAACTTCCACCCACTCTTCGGCGGCAACATCGACGTGCCGTCCTACGTTGCGTTCCAGCAGACGCCGCTGCAGGTCTTCTGGCCGGCCGTCGTGTTTGTGATTGCGAGCCTGGAGGTCTTCAGCGTCTTTACGTTTGAGGACCCCAACGTCGAGGGCTGGGCGATCCGGGCCGACCATGAGCCCGGCACGCTGGGCAGCAACAACCGCCGCTGGGACCCGCTCGGCCTGGCGCCGTCTGACCCGGCCGAGTTCAAGGCGATGCAGACGAAGGAGCTGAACAACGGCCGGCTCGCCATGATTGCCATCGCCGGCATGATCGCGCAGGAGCTCGTCACGAAGACCAAGCTCTTCTGATTCACGTGTGTGCGGCATGTTTGGTGTGGTGGCGGTCGGAATGTACATATGCACATATCCCGCGCGCGCACACTCTCTCTCGCTCTCTCGCGTTGTCCAAAACTTTCGTCTGTGGGTGCCATGGAGACTACAACATCAAAAAGACACCTCGCGTGCAGTTACTTGTGTGCAGCTTTTACATGCTGCGCCGCGCGTCCGCGCTCGATGTGCCGCCGCCTGCGCGCTCGTGCGGCTGCACGCCTCCTATCTCCTCGTACTCCTCCCTCAATCACTCTCCCCGCCCACAAGAGCCGATGCATGGCAGGTAGGCCACCAGGGCGGTGATGTCGTCTCGATAGTTGCCCTCCTCTCGCCGCCAGCACATGGCCGCGCTGGCCATCAGGTTTGTGCACGCCACGCTGGCGGGCTGCCCGGAAGCGTGGAAGCGGGAGACGAGCCGCACAACCTCCTCGTCGCTGAGGTGCTCCCAAACACCGTCGCTCGCCAGCACGAGGAAGAGATCGCGCTGGCCGTCGCGCGGCACCTGAGGCGATAGCTCGTAGTACCGCACTGCCGGGGTCGGCACGATGCCGGCATCGGCGTCGTCGAGGTCGCCGAGGCAACGCGACATTGCGAGGCCCGGTCCCGAGCTCCGCTGCCCGAGGTCACGGTAGACCCGCGCCGGCTCCACGCCGTGCTGCGGGTCGTCGCACCCCTCCCACACTGCCGCGCCGGCCGCCTCGATTCGCTGACGCTCTATTGGGTCCGTCGGCCGGTGGTCGACGGAAAGCCTGACATTCGGGGCCGTCATGCGTCACGCGCGCGCAGCGTGCGTGTGCGCAACAGGGCGAGAGGGGCGAACCGGATGGCGACGGAATCTCCCGCATCGTTGACGGCGCCGATCACCGCCCGACAATCGCCCGCGCCCGCACACCAGATGCGCGTGCCATGGAGCAGGACCGCGAGCGCGCATGCCCCCGAGACCCGCGCATTCACCCCCGACGCAAAGCGAAGCGCCTCATTGGTCGCCTAAGAGGAGGAGGCGAGCCTTTGGTCCAGGACTGGAGATCATGCCCCTTCCGCGAGACCTCAACACCTCGAATGCGCGCTTAAAGGCATCGGCGATCGCCTCGTCCGCGAGCAGCCGCCGCTCAATCTCGTCGACGAGGATATCCATCGCATACCCGGACACCGCCTTGCCATCCTCCCCATGCCCATCGAGTACGCAGAACAGCGCGCAATCGGCGTCGGAGCAAAACGGATGGCAGACGCAAGCGCAATCCTGGTTTACCTTGTGGCGGTGAGGGCAATTGCGGTGGTGAGGCAGCGGTGGTGAGCGCGGCGGCGGTGCGAGAGAGCGGAAGCGGAGGCAGCAGTGGACGCCGAGAGGCGGGGCGGAGAGAGGCAGCAGACCTTGTGCTGGCCAGTTCCCTGCGGCGAGGGCTCGATGCCGTGGCACGAGAAGGAGCAGACCAGCGCGGGGTCGAACGGGAGCTCCGCCTCGTCCGCCTCTTCGCCCAGCTCGGTCGCAGAGCACCGCTTTGTGGGCCAGTCCATCTTGTCGGGCGAGTGGAGCTCATGGAACGTCTCCGGCTCGGCGCCACTGCTTCCGTCGGGTACGGCGCCCGCGACAGCGTCGGACCAGGACATGGGCCCACGCCGTGTAGCTCCAATCGGAAGCTCGCCGCTCAAGTCTTTTGAGGAGCGACGCCTCCGAAAGGTGCGAGCCGCTTCAGTCGCCGGCGCGTCACTTGTCTGTGAGTTAGTCGGATCGGCTATCGCGTCCTGAATGAGGTCGAGGTGCTTCGAGCCTCGGCGCTGCCGGAAGGTCATGGACGGCTGCGGGGAGGCTGGGAGCTCGTCGGAGTTGGCCATGGCGGCTCGCGCGACTGCAGCAGCAGTTGCGGCTGCCGCAGCAGCTTCCACCCGCGCCACCTCTGCTGCTTTGGTGAAACGCTCGCACGCAAGGGCGGCTTGCGCCGCCTGGTGCGACGCAGTGGCTGCTCGGCTCGCGGCGAGCGAAACCTCTTGCATCGCGGCCTCTAGCTTCTCAGCGAAATGCTCAGACAGAGGCGCGCGGGTGGTGCGTTCGCTGCCGCCGGGGCAGCTGGGTGTGGACTCGGCATCGGGATCAGGACGCCGCGGTGTAGATTCGGGAGTTGAGGGGGCCTTGACCGAGAAGCTGGGACTCGTGGACACGCCAACCGAGTACACTGCGCTCTGGGAGGCTGCGCTCGAGCCCCCCAGCTGCCGCATCCTGTCGCTCGACAGCTCTGCGAGTGCCAAGGGCAGAGCCGGATGGTCCGCAGCGGAGACTGCACGGCGGCAGCCGAGCGTGCACTCCGCGCAGGCGGAGCCCCTCCCGGAAGAGACAGGCCGGGGAGGCTCGTTCGCTACGCTGACCCAGACGACGAGAGCGTCGCTTGCGGACTCACAGACCACCCCGTGCAGCCCGGCGGCCGGCGTCCGCCACGTTAGCGGCGCCTGGACCTCCTCGCCACCCGCCACTGGCCCGCCCCTTGACAAGGATCGGACAGGCAAGAGCGCGCTCGGGCCAGATCTACGTCTAGCCGCATCGCAATCGCCCAGCACAGTTGCCCCGTGGAGGAGCTACGGTGGAGAGCGCCTAGCCACGGCGCCCGTGGACGGGTGGAGGAATGGCACGGTCTACGGTGGACGCGAGCGCCTGGCCACGGCGCAGGCCTACGCCCTCCGCCCAACAGAGCGAGTCAGGCTGACGCGCACCACGCGGGAGCGAGCTAGCGACGCTGGCCTCCACGCCACCCGCACAGAGGTGCGGAGGCTGCACGACGAGGTGTCGGCTTTGCGCGAGGAGCTCCAAAGGCGACCGAGCACTCCATGCGATGCGCCCTCGAGGCCGCGGACGGCCCCCTCGCGCAGGGGTGAGCTCAATTGCGACGAGTCGTCGGCCACGGCCCCTCCGCATAGGATGAAGAGAGGCCACGACCTCCGCCTGTTCCGAGAGGCGGGGCCGCTGGCTCCTGCCGGGAGAGCGACGACGCGCCAGTCGGCAGCCAGGAGGGAGGAGGATGTCGATGAGGTGCGGCTGCTGCCCGAAGCTAGTCTGAGTGATTGAGGGAGATCTCTACTCTACTCAGGTTGGTTAGGAATGTAAGAAAAAGAAATCTTCGAAAGAAGAAGAAGCTTGGAGAGGCGACTTCGACACACAGCAGCTGGCACACAGCAAATGTTATCCTTCACCTTGCTCACCCCCTCGCTGAATGCGCGCCCGGCCGTGCTGACTTCGGCTGCGTCGCGCGCGAGCGCGCCGCACATGATGGCCTGGAAATCGGACACATCGATTGGCAGCGCGCTCAGGTCGAGCCGCGACACACTTGGGATCGGCCAGGTGCCATCCAACCTCATCGGCAATGTGGTGCGCAATGCTTCCCGATGCAGCGGTCGCCGTGTCGCCGTTTGATTGATTCCGGTACGCCCGCTGCTGACAGGTTCCCACCTCGATCGGCAAGGAGCTCACGCCGGCGTCGGTGGCTGCGCCGGCGGCCGTCACCGAGGCGGAGGTGCTCGAGTGCCAGGCCAAGTGGGCCAACGCGATCGCGTCCATCTCGTCCGTCTACCTCGAGGAGGGCGACTTTGTCGCGGCGGCGGGCGAGGCGGCGGGAGAGCTGTACGGCTACGGCCACCACAACGTGCTCTTCAAGCCGACCAAGGCGACCAAGCACCCCTTCCGCGCGACGGGCGCCGAGGCGATGTCGTACTTTGTGGGCGCCGAGGCGATGAAGAACGACGAGTTCAAGGGCGAGGACGCCGGCTTCGCCATCAACGGCGGCAAGGGGTGGAGCAAGGTGGTCTTCACCAACCACCAGATCGACCTCAACGGCGACACTGCGCTCGCGATGGGCTCGTACGACTTCACCTGCGCCACGACCGGCGACGTGGCCACGGTCGAGTACACCTTCGGCTACAAGCGGTGCGCCGACGGCAAGCCGCGCATCCACCTGCACCACTCGTCGGTGCCCTACTCGGCTGCGCCGGCGGCCGTCACCGAGGCGGAGGTGCTCGAGTGCCAGGCCAAGTGGGCCAACGCGATCGCGTCCATCTCGTCCGTCTACCTCGAGGAGGGCGACTTTGTCGCGGCGGCGGGCGAGGCGGCGGGAGAGCTGTACGGCTACGGCCACCACAACGTGCTCTTCAAGCCGACCAAGGCGACCAAGCACCCCTTCCGCGCGACGGGCGCCGAGGCGATGTCGTACTTTGTGGGCGCCGAGGCGATGAAGAACGACGAGTTCAAGGGCGAGGACGCCGGCTTCGCCATCAACGGCGGCAAGGGGTGGAGCAAGGTGGTCTTTACCAACCACCAGATCGACCTCAACGGCGAGACGGCCACGGCGATGGGCTCGTACGACTTCACCTGCGCCACGACCGGCGACGTGGCCACGGTCGAGTACACCTTCGGCTACAAGCGGTGCGCCGACGGCAAGCCGCGCATCTATCTCCACCACTCGTCGGTGCCCTACTCGGCCTAAGGCTGGGTCTGTGCGCGCCCCTCGACCCGCTAGTCCCGAGGGTCTCATATGCTCACAGGGCGCGCGAGGGCTTGTCCTGCGGCTGCGGAGGCCCCTAGACTGGGCGACGGCAAGCGCAGGCGCGATTTCTTGGGGAGGGGCCGGGGTGTGAGGGCGTCATGTGAGTTGATGGCGTGGAGTCTCGTCCAGCACGCCGGGCATATACACCTGTGTTTTGTAGCTCTTGTTTGTGAGTAGAATGGAAAGGATAACGATAAGGTCATCGTCAACCTGCCGCGCTCTGCGAGTTAGTGAGACTGAGAGCTCGAGCGCCCCCTCCCGACTCTGTCTCGCGTCGGGACCACGCGGCTGCCACGCCGCCGAGCCCCCCGCATGCCGCGACCTCGGGCCTCGCAAGAGCCAAGTGGCAAGTGTGTGCTCACCGCTGCCCCGCAGACCCGCACACGTGACTGGCGGCGGCGGAGCAGGCGCGCGGCTCACTCGCTACCATCGACGGGCGTGTCACACGTTGGCGCGGGCTTGCTCAAGCTCAGACAGCCTCCCCCCGAGGTTGAGGACAGAGAGCGGGTCGGCGGCCCAGCGCGACGGCGCCTTGCGCTGCCGCCGCTCGCGCTCTCCGACGCCGCTCTGCACGGGCGCGGGAGCAGAGGGCGGCGCCTCCTCTTTGGCCGCCTCGTCGTGGGCAGCCTGCGCCGCCGCCTCCTTCGCCGCCTCCTCCTGCGCCTCTCGGTCGAGCAGCGCCTGGCCCAAGCTGGCCACCGAGTGTCCCGCGCTCGCAGCCGAGCCTGCTGCCGCCGCCCCCTCGCCCAACCCCTCTCCCACCTTACCCCCTCCTTGGCGCTCGTCCGCCTCGTCCGCCTCGTCCGCCTCGTCCGCCTCGTCCGCCTCGTCCGCCTCGCCCGCCCAACCCGCCCCGCCCGTCCCCGCCGCCCCCCGCGCCTTGACTCGCGGCTCCTCGCGCTGCCTCTTGCGCAGCTCGGACGGCGGCGGCGCCGGCCCCGCCTCGAACCGCACCACAGGCTGCGAGCCGCGCTTCGAGCAGCGAGGGAGGAGGCTCGAACCCGCTGGCGCCGGCGCCTTCGTCGCCGACGCCAGCTCAGCCGTCGCCGCGGCGGCGTCGGCCGGTGCGCAAAGTTGCTGCGGCACCAGCGGGGTCGGGGCCAGGGCGGGGAAGCGACTGGCCGCCGGCGAGGACTCGGAGGCGGGCGGCGGAGGCGCTGTGGCGCCCCTGGCGCGGGCTTGCTCAAGCTCAGACAGCCTCCCCCCGAGGTTGAGGACAGAGAGCGGGTCGGCGGCCCAGCGCGACGGCGCCTTGCGCTGCCGCCGCTCGCGCTCTCCGACGCCGCTCTGCACGGGCGCGGGAGCAGAGGGCGGCGCAGCCACCCCCTCGGCCGCCCCCTCGCCCAACCCTGCGCCCGCCCCGCCAGCCCCGCCCGCCCAACCCGCCCCGCCCACCCCCGCCGCCCCCCGCGCCTCGACTCGCGGCTCCTCGCGCTGCCTCTTGCGCAGCTCGGACGGCGGCGGCGCCGGCCCCGCCTCGAACCGCGCAGTCGGCTGGCGCGCTCGCGACGTCGCCGACCGCGGGGGCACGGCCGCCGCCCCGCCCCTCTCTCCGACTGAGCCGGGCGCCCTTTGCTGCGGCGCGGATTTGCAGGCCGAGGCGGGCGGCGCGGGCGGCGGCGGCGGAGGTGGCGCGGGCGTCCGCCTCGGCCTCGAGGGCGGCTGGTCCTCCCCGTGGCGAGGGCAGTCCTGCAGCCCCTGCAGCCCCTGCTGCGCTTGCAGCCCCTGCTGCGCCTGCTGCGCCTGCAACTCGTGCGGCTGCTCCGTCTTCTCCGTCCGCCGCAGCTGTGCGTCGAGCCTCTGGCGCGGGTGGTCCTCATGCTCGTCGACCCGCTCGCTCGGCACGGGCACGTCCGAGGCGCCTCCCAGCCGAGCGACCGCCCGCGTGCGCCGGTCACTGCGCCGCCCACTGCCCGCGGGCTCGGCCGGCGGCGGCAGCGGCGGCGGCGGCGGCGGCGGCGGCGGCGGCGGCGGCGGCGGCGGCGGCGGGCCTGCGCGCGCGTCTGCCCGCAGCCGCTCGCGCTCCGCCTCCTCCGCCTGCGCCTTCTCGCGCGCCTTGCGCATCAGCCCGATCTTCCGGATCTCCTCGTCGATCTCTGCCCATACCCCCTGCCCCGCCTGGCTCGACGAGGCGCCGCCGCCGCCTCCCTGCCGCCCGCCGCGCTCCGGCCTCTCTGGCCGCTGCTCCCTGCGCGGCAGTTCGTCGTCGCCGCAGGCCGCGCGCGCTGCCTTGCGCTTCTCCTTCTGCTTGCGCACGTGCACGTCGTACTCGGACATGATGAGGTGGCCGCCGGGCGTGTCGTCGGGGTGGCCGTGCATCAGCATCGGCACCGTCGAGAAGCCGTCCTTGGGGCGGAACTCGTGGAAGAGCGGCTTGTACCGGCCCGACTTGTCCTGCACGATGATGAACGGATGGCGCGCGTCGTTGATGAAGTTCTTGGCCATGCGGCCGCCTCCGCCGCCCGCCAGCGGCACGCCCCGCGCAGTCGGTTCCGCCAGCATCGGGAGCGGCCTCGGGCGCTTGGCGGGGGAGGCGGCAGACGCAGGCGCGGCCGGCGCGGCACTGCCGCCAGGCGGAGATCGGGCAGGCTCGCCGGCGAGGCCGGCGGAGGCGAGCAGCGTTCCGCGGCTCTTGCGCTTGTGCATTGAGGTCTGGTTTTGAGGAGCGGGAAGCGAGGGCGGCAAAGCAGCAGAAGAGGGTCGCTATTTTTATTCGACGTCCTGCAGGTGTGTATTCTCGAGGTTCTCGAGGTGGATATCCTTTGGCCGCGTTGGGTAGCGAGGATTGGTGTAACCCGAGCCACGGAGGCGTGTTTTCTGACGGCCGACCGTCAGTGCACGGAGTTGCCACTTCTCCGACTGCCCCGGCTAGTTAGTTCCCGAGGTCGTCGGGTGTGACCCCTTCGTCCCCCGAGACCTAGCGCGGGTGGGTTGGAGGGGGCTCGCCCCGTTCCTTTTTGCTTGGGGCGGCCAGCATGCCGGGGTAGGTAGGGTAGGTCTGGGCCCTTCCTTTGGGTTTTCCCCTCTCTTCACGCCGGAATTTCACAGCAAAAAAAGAAATTTTCGGCGAAAATCACGACGTCAACCCTCCCCAAGTGGGTGATCTGGTGCTTGTAGGGCTTGATAGTGGCCTGCCATGTCACAGGAAGGACTGTGATTGCAGGAGAGTACCACCAGCCATCACTTTAGTTGGTATAGTACCCCACCTTCACCCATACCGTGATTTCTTTTTTAGTTTCCCAAGTAGGGTAGGTAGGTAGGTAGGTAGGGGCACCGCAGGGGCCGGTCAGGTTTTTCCAGAATTTCAGCATGCTGGCCGCCCCAAGCAAAAAGAATACACACCTGCGTTCTGCTCATATTCGTTTCCTTTCGCCGCTTTCGGCGCAACCTCATCCACAGCACCAAGAGCACCCCATGCAGTAATACATTTTTTTCTTTTTTAGGCCTCTCTCGAGGTTCTCGAGGTGGACATCCTTTGGCCGCGTTGGGTAGCGATTTTAGGCCTTCGCCTGAGATCGCCGCCCGCCCCCCGAGCTCCCACCCCCCGCCTCACCCGGGGCGCCATCCTCCTCCACCCGCCCCCCCCCCGATCCCCCATCAACCCATCCACGTCCCCTTCATACAGTAAGATTTGCATTCAGTTGCAACTCCCCACTCCCATGCACGTCCCCTGACGGAATCACATGGTCCGACATGCACATGGCCGGCTGCAACGGTGCCTACGCCCTCGAGGGCTGCTTCAATCTCACCCGCCAGTATGTCGCCTCCAACGGCTCGCTGGCAAACGTCAGCTACTACACCGAGCGCCCCAAGCTTCTGCTGACGGTCGACGGCACGACGCATTTGCTCGGGACGGTGTACTACCAGCCGCCGGACAAGCGGACGGGCGGCTTTTCTTTACTATTGTAGAACCCCTGCGCGGCAGCAGCACCAGCAGGCGCAGCGACAGGCCGTTCATCTCAGAGAGGTTGCAGAGTTCACACGCGCGCGCACACACTAGCGTAGAAGAACTCAAGTACCGTAAGGTATGATCTATGAATTTTAGACTTTACACACCACCTGCTGTGTGAAACAAATCTAAAACGTCCTCGTCCACCCTAGTCGTTAGTGGGTCTATTAGTGCCTTATACACACACACCAAGATCGTGCAGAGGGCGGGGACACACGGGGTCGGATCCATGTGTGTGGTCCGTCCCACTTTACTTATTTAGATTTGGGGCGGTCAACAAAGAATTGAACCCGGCCGGAGAGGTTCGCGCCGGGGCATACGGGGTACCCTTTACCTTGAAAGCAACACAGAGCCGTCTCAGAGCGCCACACACGGGCCCGGGTGGACGACCCCAACTCCTAGCACGCGCCCGCGCGGCTCGCGCTCAGTCGACCGACCAATTGCACCAGAAGTAGTAGAGGGGGACGTCGACGACGGCGGTGGCGGCGATGACGATCCAGAAGAAGAAGAGCGTGCCGTACTTGCGCAAGGCCGACGCCACCGCCCCGCCCTCGCTGCCCACCCGGTTGAGAGGCGGCAGCCCTGCCGTCGAGTTCTTGATGGTGCGCGGCAGCAGCAGCGCGTAGGTGACCTCGCCGAGCTCGAGCACAAAGATGGCCGCCACGCAGTTGAGCACCTGTTCACATAATCTGCGTGAGGAGACGGAGTTCCCGCCCCTGCCGCCGGTGCCGCCTCGCAGTCGGCACGAGGTCGAAGCGGTTGCCCGACCGCAGCACGGAGCCCGAGCCGGCAAAGAGGACCCCCACCGTCACCGCGGCCCAGGGCAGAAGCAGGAATGCGTAGAAGCTCGCGCGTGCGCACGGAGTGATGCCGCTCTGAGGGCGACACACGCCGCGCATGTCGTCGGTCCCCATCGCCTCACCGAGACCACCCTCCATGCTCCGCGCCACGCCGTCCATCGCCTCATCCACACAGTCAGGGTAGACAGACGACTCCTCCTTGCCGCTCTCCTCCTTGCCGGTGCCGGTGGGCGCTTGCGGCGTTGGCTTGAGAAGGTACTTTTGGAGCATTAGCTCCTCGTGCCGCTCACACGACCCAAACATTTGCAGCCAGTTGTGGGCCTCGAGGATGGTGTAGAGATTGCCGAGCGAGAGGCCGACGAAGGCGGAGAGGCCCGTATACAGCAGCATTCTGTGGTCGGTCAAGCACACCGCTTCGAGGTCTCCATCGTAGTCCTTGACACCGACTTGGAGGTAGTAAGTCAGCGTCACTTGGAGGAAGATTGTGAGGGCGACTGGCGGCGCAGTAAAGAACGCGGCGCCGATCGCCGCCTCGGATGCGCTCTCGTTGTTGAGCCAGGCGACGATGGCTGCGGTGTAGACGTTCTCAGGGAGCACCCGCTGCTGGATACCGTTTTCACGCTGGCTCTCTGCCATCGGGTTGAAGGCTCCGCCGACTTTCTCGAGCTCGAAGTAGGCCGGATCGCACGAGAGCTTGTCGGGCGAGAGTCCTTTGGAGCGGGCGAGCGACATGGCGAGGAGCCAAACACAGCGGGAGAGGAAGCAAGAGCTCCAAGGCTCCAAGCCAGGAGCGCGTTTGTTACGTTCGCGCGGTTTTTTTTAAATTTACTCGAGTTGAGTCTGTCGGTACTAAGCGCAGGGTTAGCGTGGGTTTCACACCGGGTTAAGCCACACTAACCCGGCAAGGGTCAGCTCGGGTCAGAACGGGTTACCATAACCCGACGCTAACCCCGCGGCACTAACCCGGCACAACTAGGGCTCCATCTCCGCATCCGACGGCGAAGGAAGCAAGTTGACTAGCGGCGGTGCACGTCTCCGATGCGCGGCAAGTTTGTTCATACACAAATGCGGGCGATTCCAAGTAACTTGAACAAGTTACCAACAACATGCCTATTACGCCCCGCCGCAGCCGTTTCATCTCGCCAACCAGCTCTCTAACCCGGGGGGTGCACTGCACTCTAACCCGGCCCTAGCCCACCCCTAACCCGGCGCAAACCCATGCTGACGTATGCCCCCCCAGCCGCACGGGTTAGCGCTGCGGGTTAGCGCTGGGTTAGGAAAAGACTCCAGGGCACGAGTTCAGCGACCCGACCGACCGCACGACAGCTCGTCAAGATTCCGCCTCAGAGTGGAGACAAGCAACAAAATAGTCCACCCTCAAGAATGGATTAACGCTGCAAGAGCGATACACAGCACTCTGGTCCCGCCTACAATCACCGACAACTATTGTAGATATATTCTCAACAGGAGGCTGGTCCTCCGGAAACAGCTCAAGGCGTACGGACTAGACACCACAACACACACGAGGTGCAGGCTCTGTAACAGAACCTCTGAAACGCTGAGACACCTCGACGAGTGCCCGGTCGTCCGGGCGGTCTTTGCACAAGGAGAGTCACTGAGCATACCTCCGCCGAGACTACTCACCATCATCGGAACCTCGGCGGACACGCCTGAGGTCCACAACGCACTTCATCTACACATGTGGAACCAAATAATAGTCTCCTTCTACGAAGAAGAAGACATCAAACCCGGACAAACCTGGAAGGCGGTCTTGAACCTATTAGTGAGAAACATGCAAGGGTACTCGGGGGAGGCCAGAACTAGGCTCCGACGAATAAGACGCAAGAGCGACCGAGTCAGCGATTCGACCATGAAAGAAATAAGCGACAAAGTAGAACCCATGGGGACGATTGACTACTACGGCAGACTACGACTGAGCAGGCGAGTGAATGAAGAACTAAGGAGAGTGGGACTCGACCACCTCACCACAGAAGAGGCGACGACTCACGCACGAGAGATCAAGTTTGTCAAGGCCTCACAAGCTAGCACAACAAACACCTAAAGACTTAAAGGCATCACACTACAAGGAACGCGGCTGAGCTGACTCCCTGTAGGGGGCGCCTCGGTGAACCAGGGACTAGGATCTCGCGCAGACGACACAGGGCGTGCTGCGCCCCGCGCGATCCCTGGCGCAGAGGAGGCTGAGCTGCCGAACTTAGGATGCCTGCAAAGGCTGGCGAAAGCCAGCGAGACACGCCCACAACTCATATCCACTACAACAAGCCATTATGCCCCAATAGGCCCCACCACCCCACCCCTAGGCAATGTAGCGCACATGTCTAGTCCGGAGAGGACGGGGGGGGGGGGGGGGGGTAGGGGATAGCACTGTGCCGAGTACTTTGGATTAAAGCAAAATTTTTTTTTAGCGCTGGGTTAGTGAGATAGTGTGCCGGGCAGCGGGTTAGTGCCGGGTTATGGTAACCCATTCTGAGACTGACCCGTGCGCGTGCCGGGTTAGTGAGCACTAACCCGCGCTAACCCGCGCTTACCGACAGACTCACTAGGGTGCAACGCTATGTTCACAATTTTCGACGCGAGATATTGGAAACGGGGGTGAGCAGCGAAGAGAGTCGCGCCGCGGCGAGATGAAAAACGGAGCATTGCGCTAAGCCGCGGGCCTGAGCACTGAATGTGCGAAAGAGCGGCGAATATCGGGCTGCGTGTGGCAGATGCCGCGAATACAATGCCGCGTCCCTTTGGGCAAGAAAGGGGAAGCCGGCGGTGGGGGCGGCAGCGGCTGCCTGCGCAGCCTCGATCACACATGAGCGCCGCCGCCTGGATCACACCAGCTTGCCGGCCGCGCTGGCGTGCGCGACCGGCCGCGGCTTTGGCGGCGGCTTTGGCGGCGGCGGGCCCTTGAGCGCGCGGTGGACGGTCGCCTAGAGGACGGTCCCGAGAAAGTTCGTGCTCGGGCCCTCGGCCGCCTCTGGCAGCGTGGCGGGCGGGCGGTCTCGCGTTTGCCGCGAGCTGGGCGAGGCTCGGCCGGTGGGCGGCGGAGGCTCGCCTGTGGCGGGCGGGGGAGGGGGGGGGGGGGGGAAGGCAGCCGGTGCGTCGAGCAGGAGGAGTGGGGTAGAATCTCACTATGTCTCTCGGCCGTGTCTCGGGTGTGTCTCGGGTGCGTCTCGGCTGCGTCTCCGGCGAGATCTCGGCTGTGTCTCGGCTCGTGTCTCGGCTGCGTCTCGGCTGTGTCTCGCCGTGCTCTCGAGGAGGAGGAGGAGGAGGAGTAGCGGCGAGGCGAGGAGGAGAGGTGGCTCGAGAGGCCTGTGGGAGGGGAGAGGGAGGGGGGGGGGGGGGGGTTCGGCGGGTTGGAAGAGGAGGAGGGGTACCGTGCGGCGGTCGGGTGCGGCGCGAGTAGCGGGCGGGGCGGTAGGGGTGGTCCCCCGCCATGGCGACCCCGACGCCTACAGCCTCGGCGGGCCTCGGGTTGACCCCTCGGCGGATCTCGGCAGATCTCGGCTTGACCTCGGAGGATCTCGGGTCGCAGCCAGGGACCTCCCCCCCCGACCCCCACCCCCCCTCACACACGCGCGCGCGCACGTTGGGTGATGGCGGATGAGCAGGGGGCGGCTGGGGGGGCGAGGGTACGGCCTCGTCGCGCCGCGTGCTCAAGGGAGCCGCGCGGCGTCGAGAGGCGTCGCACCCCAGGGAGCACGCGTCTTTCGAGAGTGCCTCCGGGGAGGGGGGAGGGCTCTGGATTGCGCAGCTACAGGCTGGCCGCCCATTGCGCTGAGGAAGCCCACGGCCGCCAGGGCGAGCAGCGTGCAGAACTGGCACATGTTGCCGCGCGTGGCGGAGCCTGCGGCAAGGCGGTGAGGCGGCAAGGCGGCAAGGCGGTGAGGCGGCGAGGCGGTGAGGCGCGGGCATGCAGGCGGCGCGGGACGGCCCCCAGAAGAGCTCCGCCCCTGGCACGTGCCGTGCGGCGGAGCCGTGCACGCAGCGACCTCTCGGCGACCTCTCGGCGATCTCTCGGCGATCTCTCGGCGATCTCTCGGCGATACCTCGGCGATCTCTCGGGCTGCCTCTCGGGCTGCCTCTCGGGCTGCCTCTCGGGCTGCCTCTCGGGCTGCCTCTCGGGCTGCCTCTCGGGCTGCCTCTCGGGCTGCCTCTCGGGCTGCCTCTCGGGCTGCCTCTCGGGCTGCCTCTCGGGCTGCCTCTCGGGCTGCCTCTCGGCTGCCTCTCGGCTGCCTCTCGGCTGCCTCTCGGCCGCCTCTCGGCCGCATCTCGGCTGCATCTCGGTGCCGTGCACGCAGCAGCCGAGGACACCGCAGTGGTGGTCGAACTCCGGCACGCACCTGAGGGAGATCTCGAAGGGAGATCAGACGAGATCTCGATCGAGATGAGGCGAGACGTGGTGGGAGGTCAGGCGAGATCTTGCAGGAGATCTTGCGCGCACCGCTGGCAGGTGGAGCAGTGGTGGCCGTCCGCAGGTCGCCTGGCGAGCAGCCGCTTCGGTCGTTTGGGGCTTCGGTTTCGGACTTTTGAGGTTCAACTGCTGCCGCCGCTGCTGCTGCTGCTGCTGCTGGCGCTGCTGGCGCTGCTGCCGCTGCTGCTGCTGTCGCTGCTGCTGCTGCTGCTGCTGCTGCTGCTGGCGCTGCTGCCGCCGCCGCCGCCGCCGCTGCTGCTGCTGCTGCTAGCCGCCTGAGCAGGCAGCGCTGTATCTCGGCCAGATCTCGGCTTGTGTCTCGGCTGTTTGCTGCCAGAGCAGGCAGCGCACGCAATAGACGCCGCGCCTGAGGAGGGGGGTCGAGGGTGAGGGCGACTCTCGGGGTGGGGAGGGCGCGGCCGGCAGGGGCGGCACACCCGTCCGGGTCCGGGTCGGTCACGTTGTGCAGCCCCTCGACGGCCATCTCCATTGCGGCGCTGAGGCTGGGCGGCCTGCGGACAGAGAGAGCGGGGCAGCGCGGTGAGAGAGAGAGGGAGGGAGAGAGCGAGAGAGGGAGAGGGAGAGAGCGCGAGAGAGGGAGTGAAAGAGAAAGAGAGAGAGAGAGAGAGAGAGAGAGAGAGAGAGAGAGAGAGAGAGAGAGAGAGAGAGAGGGGAGAGAGAGAGAGAGCGGCGCAGCAGGTGGGTGCCGGACATCTAGCGCAGGAGCACCTCGGCTCCTCGACGTCGCCCGTCGAGGAGCGGCGCAGCGCGGCGCGGAGCCGGTCCGCCACTGCGGGCGGGAGAGGGAAGCACGCCTGCGGGGAGCGCTGCAGCACCCCGCGGCTGCCGTACTGCAGCGTGAACAGGCAGTACAGTGCGATCGCGGCCTCGAGGTAGATGATTCTGCGGCACATCGACGCCTTGGGAGCCGACGCCTCGGGGACGTCCGTGGTTGTCAGCATCACGCAGCCGACGCAGAAGGCGATGATGATGCCGACGACACTGGTCCCGACGAGACGCTCGCAGATGAGCGTGCCGTGGTCGGGTGTTTGGAGCGCAGGCAGCGCCTTGACGCTCTCCCACGTGGCGGGCACCACCTCCTCCCCGTCCACCTCGCTCCGCTCCGCCAGCGGCTCGGCGTCGCTCTCCTGAGCCAGAAGGGCCTTGCTCTCCGCCGACATGGTTGCGCGGCCGTCTATCCCAAGCCCACTGACAGCCGGGTTCGGACTTTTGGCGGGGTGCGGTATCTACTTCATCCACAGGGGTGGGGGGTATGGTCCCCTGGCCCCTCCCTCTAGTGCCGCCGAGCCCACAGCGCCATGAGGTAGGAGCCCGCGCCCGTGTCGCAGAGCTGCTGCACCGCTGCTCCAAGCTCCAGGCAGGCTGAGGCTTTTGCAAAAAGAATTATTAAGCGCGAGCCTCGCTCACAGCACACGGACACGACAAGGGCGCGGGTGCGCGCCCTTTCTGCCTCCCATCCTTCTATTTTCTTGGCGTACCTGTGTTAGTGCCAGTGCCTGAGCCCTTGGTGTCGAGGTGTCGAGGCCCGGTGTCGAGGGTGTCGAGCTGCTGTCGAGGCCTGTCGAGGCCTGTCGAGGCCTGTCGAGGCTGATACCATGCTTGCCAGTGTCGAGGGGTGTCGAGGGGTGTCGAGGGTGTCGAGGGTGTCGAGCGTGTCGAGCGTGTCGAGCGTGTCGAGCGGGTGTCGAGTGTTGTCAAGGTGTTTAGCGTCTAAGGCTTAGTTACTAAGGTGTCGAGGTATCCAAGGTGCCGGCAGGATGCAGTTGCAGCCCAACAAAACTTGGGCTGCAGCTGCAAAGCTGTTTCATCCCTTAGTTGCAGCCTCTCAGTTGCACCCCTGTTGATGTAGCACAACCTGTGAGCACAACCAGTATACTCTGTGGACATTTGAGGACATCAAGCTCACTAGTGCCAGGAGTCATTGCCACTGCACAAGGTGCTGTGCAGGCGCAGCACACCTAAGGCTACAGCACACCCCATGCAGCAGCGTCGCCGCTGCAGCGTCGTCGCCCCTGCAGCGTCGCCGGCGCACAAAGCGCAACTGACCACAGCGCTCCTTTCACAAGGCTGGTGCCATGAGTCAGTGGACATTGCCACTGCACAAGGTGCTGTCCAGCAGCTAAGGGCTACAGTACCCCATCGCAGCAGCGTCGCCGCCGCTGCCAGCGTCGCCATTGCAGCGTCGCCGGTGCACAAAGCGCATGTGGACCACAGGTCCGCACTCATGGCACAAGCTCACTGGTGTGAGGATTCATTGCCACTGTACAAGGTGCTGTGCAGCACCTGAGGGCTACCTGAGTACTGCCATGGTTGCTACATTGGTCATTGCAGGGGTGCAACTGAGCTGCAACTTGAGCTAGAACTTTTGAGAGGCTGCAACTGAGGGATGAAAGTACTGCCAGCCAAGTTTGATTGCTGCTGCAACCCTGATTTTCTAACTCTGTGACTCCAATGGGTCTACGTCTCTGAAGTGTTAGGATCATCAGAGGTGTCGAGGGGTGTCGAGGGGTGTCGAGGGGTGTCGAGGGGTGTCGAGGTGTGTCGAGGTGTGTCGAGGTGTCGAGTTTGGCACCTTGACACCGGCGAGCGTGGTACCAGCCTAGATGGTGTCGAGGGGTGTCGAGGGGTGTCGAGTTGGTCGAGTTGGCATGGGGGTGTCGAGGTGTCGAGTCGGTGTCGAGGTTTGGTGTCGAGGTGTCGAGGCCAGGGCTCAGGCCAGTGCGCGCCAGTCCGTGCCCAGTGTCGGCGATTGTAAAATTCTTTCTTTCTGGTGTACCTGTGTTAGTGCCAGTGCGCGCCAGTCCCGTGCCCAGTGTCGTCGTGCGAGGGAGTTTGCTTGTAAAATTCTCTCTGTGGGCGTGCTATGCGACAAAGAGGCAACGACCTCTGAGTAGACGTGGTGTCAGTGGGATACTGAAAACGTTCTTTTTTTCGTGGGATATGTTATATACATATATTATGTCAAAGGTTCGCTTGCTATGTTCCTTGCCCGCGCCTCCTCGGAACGACTCTCAATGCACGGCGTGCCGCTTTCGTCATCGCGTTTTTCACGCAACGAGGTGCTTTCGTTGGTGAGCTGACCCGTCCGTGGGTGTCGCGTTCAGGAAGGTGAGACCGTTTGTCGGTGAGCCCCTTTTGCCTGTGTGCTGGCCGATCACGCTGTATGTTGACAAGCTCGCGTGCTGGCTGCTTCGCAGAAGCGGGATTGCCGTTAGAGACGACTCTCTCTCTCCCAACTGTGAACTGGCAGGCGGAGCGTGTACGGAGGCTGTACAGATCGCCCACGCCCGATCCCGAGCATCGGCACGGGAAGGCGCCCTTGTCGGGCGAGTGCACGACGCTCGCGGATGGTCCGGGCGGGCTCGTGCGGTGCCACGGCCTACGTGTCGCGGGTCGCGTCCAGCCCTAGTCTCCAAGCAGCTTGCGAACGCGCGCCTTGCCCTTCCATCGGAAGGCGTTGTTCACTACCCACGAGAACCACGAAAACCTCCTTTCCTGGGCCTCGGCTGAATTCCCAGACCACCAAACTCTGACGGTCTTGTTGTCTTTTCGCGGTGGAATTGCGGCAATCGCCTCAGCATGCATTCTCTCATGCACCTCGCGATCCCACTGCCACAGCAGCCTCTCGCCACTGCTCCCGTTACCCCCCCCGTTGCCAACCAGCGCCGCCCAAAGATCGGACATTTGCCAGCAGCCTGAAAGATGTGCATTGCCCTCCGGTCTTGTCAGCCGCGTTCGTGCTGGCCGCCAGCTTGGCATCAACCAGCGGTAGGTCATCAATCGTGTGCGCATCATCGCCCTTTGCATGCGATCTGGATCGTACGTCAGCGCCTTCCTGCGCGCGGCCCGGTCATTCTTGTTTCGCCCAAAGTCAGCATCGAGAGATATGAAGTTGTCGTGTCGCATCGGGGTGATGTAAGAATAGGCGCACGCGCCACCCAGCTGGCGCCAGCACGTGCCGTTGGTTACCATGGGCTTCATGTGGCACACGTGGCCGAAGATTCGATGCTCTAGAAGGCCGCACCACACTTGATCGAGACCCGGGCCAGTGTGGCTGCGATCGTCTATCTTTGATAGCGCGTGCTCATGCACGACCACCCATGCATCGCGGCTGAAGAGGGGCGCCTTAATCTCGACAAACGGCTCAGTCCGCACGGAACAATGTTCGTCTGCCTTCTGTCTGGACTCATACATGAGTTGGGGAAGGCGCTCTGCGGTCGCAGGGTGCATGCCGTTACCTGCTCCAATGGGCGCAGGGGCGATGAGCGGCACGCCGATCGTGGCCTGCAGTCGCAGCAGCGGTACGAGCTGGAATTGGCCGGGAGCGACTCGCATATCGTCGTCGATGCACATGATGTGCGAGAAGGGTTGGACGGCTGCCGTGGTTAGCACCCGCTTCCAGAACAGAGTCTTGAAGCCTGGCACGGCGAAGGCGTATATCGAGGGGTGCAGGCGGCGTGCTCTCGACACCACCTTGTCAGCCCCCTGTGAGTAAAGGTTGAGCGCCACACGCGCCCATGAGTGTGTCTCCACCAGCTGCACGAGTGAGGCGTACAGGTAAGCAAAGCGAGGCGATACATGTGACGTGGTGGTGGCGAGCAGCAAGCACAGCGCCGTACCGTTCCCGAGCAAACTCTCGTCAGAAGTGCAGCTGAAGCGGGGGCTGTTCATTGTCGCGGTGTGCGGTGGGTGTGCGCGCGGTTTTGGACAGACTCACGCACGATTCTGCCGGCAAGTTTTGTTTTTTCGCAAAGTAAACCCATTTCAAGTCGGCTAAGTGTTGTTCTGTCGCCGCGTGTGAACAAGGAGGTATTTCCTTCTCAATACCAATAACAACACAAGGATCAAGGTCCCTCGCTGTGTGCTGTGAAGCCCTTTGGTGCGGTGGAGTGGAACGTGGACGAACGAATGGTGCGTGGTGCTTGCGCGTCGCAGTGTCTCGCACCTCACGCTTGAGGCTTGTCGCACCGCCTGCTTTCGCATCCTGGGCCGCGGCTCATCGTGAAAGCAACGCTGGCCCCGCTGGCGCGCTGCTGTTAGCGGGGTTAAGATGTGCTTAAATTTGAATAACCTCTCCGCGGCGCGACACCCCTGACCCCTTGCACTGTGCACATGGCCCTACTGCTCCGGGCCCACTGCGCAGCACGCGCACGTCTTCCTCTCGCCTTCCGCGACGGTCTCGCTCTCGAGTCCAAGGTCGCTCATCTGGTCGCTCACCGCGCCATGCGAGTGCTCGTGCGCCGGTAAGCTCCGCGCGGCGCGCCTCACCGAGCGGACGACGCTGTCGCAATCCGAGGGCGTCCAAATGAGTCCTCCGTCAAGGAGCTCCACCTGGTACGGCGACACGAACCCCTGCGGCATCGACTCGTCCCTGTAGTTGCGCGTGAGCACCTCGCCCCGCGACCACGTGTCGGGCCCGGTGCGGCACTCGACTTGCTCGCCGACGGCGAAGCGGAGCGCCTCCTCCTTGGCCGCCTATGCACAGCGGCAAGTGTGAAGAGACGCTGCCGACCAGCTGGCTCGCCGAACGGCCCCTCCCTCCCCGCCATGTTCTCGGGCGTGGCGAGGCATCGGTTGAAGGAGGCGGCCAGCTCCTCGCCGTCCAGGTTCTTGCCGATGAAGACCATCTTGCTCTCGCGCGGCTCATCGTCGCCCCTGCGGGAAGGGTGCGCAAGCGTGGGGCGCGGAGACGTGCGGCCCGGGCGGCGTTGCCCGCACAGCCCTTCCGAACCAGGCGTCTGCGGTGCCCGCGGTGCGTGCATGCCTTCAGGCGAGGCTGTTCCTCGGGCGCGTGTCGGAGGCGTCCCGGAAGAGTGTGTGTCGGAAGGGAGTCTCTCGGAAGGGACTCGCGCCAGGGCTCGTCAAAGCTGCCGCTGAAGGTCATGTGGACGGCGTGGTAGACGAAGCGCTGCTCGGCGTGCGCGAGGTGGAGCACGCCCTTCATCCGGTACATGTCGCCCCCCCTCTCCTTGAGCAGCCTCGAGATCCAGCCCTTGACCAGGCCGTGGTCGAGCTCGCCCTTGTGCACCTGCGGGTGCGGCGTTCGAGCGGTGACGCGCCATGCGCGTGCCGCGAGGGTCGTTGCGGGGCGGCGTGCGGTGAGGGCGCGGGGCGGTGAGAGCGGAGGAGCGGGTCGGCGCCCGCGTGGCCTCACACAGCCATGCGCAGACGTGAGCGGCGGGGGAGGGAGCGAACGAGTGGAGGTGGCTCGGAGGCGGCAGTGGCGTCCACAAGTGGCTCGCAGAGTGCCGCGCACCGTGCGCATGTGTCGCGCGGCGCCCTGATCGAGGCTCACGCTGGTGACGCTCGCGTCGTGCTTCGTCTCCCCCCCCTTTGCGTCGAGCAGCCCCGGGCTCACCTACACTCGGCCCCTCCGGGGTGATCTCGCACGATCTCCGATCTCGCCGGATCTCCCGCCGGCTCAGTGACGAGCACAGCGCCGGCCTCGCCTTGAGCGCGCGCTGCAGGTCGAAGCCGTGGATGTGTAGCACCGACCCGACCGACACATCGGAGTGGGCGCACCTGCGGCCGTGTGACGCGTGTCGTATGGCCGAGCGTGTGCCGCAGGTGGGGCGGCGGCGGAGAGCACGAAGTGTCTCGGAAGTGTCCCTCGCGCCTCTGGATCGGCGCGAAGCCGTTGATGCCTCTCAGCCGCGCCTCGATGCGGACGAGGTCCTCCTCCGTGACGAGGTCCGTCTTGTTGAGCAGCAGCCGGTCGGCGAAGGCGACCTGCGCCACCGCCTCGTTGACGACCCCCTCCGGCTTCACGGCGTCGAGGTGCCGCTCGACGTGCTTCGCGTCGACGAGGGTCACGATCCCGTCGAGGCGCGCAAAGGCCCGGATCCTCTCGTGCTTGAGGAAGGTTTGCGCGACAGGCGCCGGGTCAGCCATGCCGGTCGTCTCGATGATGATCCCATCCAAGTGCAACTCGCCCGACGTGACGCGGCGGTAGAGCTTCTGCAGGATCTTGATGAGGTCCTGCCGCACCGTGCAGCAGATGCAGCCGTTCAGGACCTCGACAATCTCCTCGTCCCGAAAGTGGGCGTTCTTCTGGATGAGCTTGTCGTCGATGGAGGTGTCGCCAAACTCATTCTCGACGATGGCAATCTTCTTTCCATGCGTCGCAGAGAGGATGTGGTTGAGCAGCGTCGTCTTGCCGCTCCCCAAGAAGCCAGTCAGAATCGTGATCGGAACTCTCGCGTCGTCGGCGGCCTCGGCGTCGGGCATGGTGTTCTCGCTAATGCGGAGCCGGGTGTCGATCGGTATCGGTGTCGCTAGCTGCCGAGCGTCGGGTATCGCTAGTGCGGCTGGAATATTTGTTCGCTGGGTATCGCACCGTCGGCTGGGTATCGCACCGTCGGCTGGGTATCGCTAGTGCGGCCCGGGCCGCCGTCTCCACGGCGCGAATATATTTGTAGTATGTTTGGGAAAAAGAAATGCGAAATTTCCTCCAAACCTCTTTTAATTATGGTACCCCACGGAGGGTGAACCTTCTTTTGTAGAAGGCTGGGATTGAGAGCAGTCTCGCTCTCAATCCTAGAAGTCGAAGGATTGTGAGCAGCACTCCTCGCAATCGGTAGCATCTCTGTGCGATAGTGAGCACCCACGCTCGCAATCCTACGTCTTCTAGGACTATCCCATGACGAGAACGACCAACGCACCGGCCGCCTGGCCGAAAAACGTGGGTTCGAATTCGTATAAAGGGTCGACCAGGTTTCGAACTGGGGGCCTCCCGCTCGCGGGGCGGCACTTGGAAACGAGGGGAAGCCGGCGGGCGACCTCTATAGCATACCGGGGGAAAGCCCGAAGTCGGCCAAGCACTTGGAGCACTTGGAGTGCAGTTATCAACCTCACATCCAGGGCCGAGAAGGACGTCATTAGTACGAAAACCTCAGAAGGCCAACATGGCGCATGGGCGCAGAGAGAACATCCCCCGAGAGGACAAAAAGAAAAGGCTTCGCACCCCCTCCTTGCGCAGTGACCCTCGCTAAGTGTCGCCGTTATCGCATATCGGGGCACGCTATCCTGCGCAGGCAGGGCAAGCGGGCGGGACGCAGTCCCATCTCTCCTGTGTACGGGTGGGTTCTGTCTCCAGTCTCGGCGCGCTCACAATCCGAGCAAACTCTAGGGTTGCGAGCAGCTTAGCTCACAATCCTAGCAACATGCCTCCGATTGTGAGCAGCACTCCTCGCAATCCTAGAACTTTCGCCGAATGCGAGCGACACCGCCCACAGTCCTACGTGCTACGACTTCTAGGATTGCGAGCGGGTCCCCTCGCAATCGGTGCGATTGTACTGTTTGGATTGTGAGGAGACCCTCCCGGCGCGCTCACTCACAAGCGCTCGCGGCTGGAGCGATTTGGGAGCGCCCTCTGTGCGCTGCTAGCAGTCCTTGGATCTTTGGTACGATTGTGAGCGCAGCCGCTCATAGTCCTACCAGATGTAGGATTGCGAGGCTCCTGCTCGCAATCGGAGGTATGTTGCTAGGATTGTGGGCTAATAAGCTGCTCGCAACCCTAGAGTTTGCTCGGATTGTGAGCGCGCTGGTAGTAGTCGTGGGCATCACCAGACACCAGTCACATTGATTGTGAGCGGAGCTGCTCATAGTCCTAGAAGACGTAGGATTGCGAGCGTGGGTGCTCACTCTCGCACAGAGTTGCTACGTACGATTGCGAGGAGTGCTGCTCCCAATCCTTCGACTTCTAGGATTGAGAGCGAGGCTGCTCTCAATCCTAGCCTTCTACAAAAGAAGGTTCATTCACCCCGTGTTTGTTATGACCCCCCCCAATGAACACACCAGTGAGGGAGGGCGAGACGATTGAGGGGTCCCGTACCACGCGGAATCGACACTACCCGGGTACAACCTGGCGAGGTACTTCCAGCCTGCTGTGGGAACAGCTGACGCAGTCTCGCCGAGGCTCGCCCCAGCAGGTACAACTGTATCCAGTGCTCAAGTGCTCAAGGTTCACCCCCCCGGAGCGTCAAGGACGTGCCCGCCCTTTAGCTCACGCGCCTTTTCTAGTTCGCCAGCGAACATGCTGGACGACGAGACAGATCAACCGGCCGCCGCGTGCTGCTCGTGGCCGTGGTGTATTCGCGCACAAGGCGCAAAGGCCAGCAAGGCAACCGCACTAGCACAGCAACGGTGGCTGGCTGGCGATGCCGACTGGAAAAATGCCGAGGAGTCGTCCACCTTTGCGCGGAACTGCGACATCAGTCAGACACACCTGGTCAAGGCGGCCGATGCAAGGTGGATCTCCTCCTCCCACTGCTTTCAGTGCGCTCTCAACACCATGCATGAGTGCGACGATTTTGGCGATGACGTACACACCTTCCCAGACATTCGCAGGAAGTGGCTGTCTGCAGAGGTGAGCGGCAGCGTTCACTACCCGCGCGTCCGCTACATTGTGGACTATCCGCCGAACACGCCGCGACTGCCCTACCATGACCACCCCGGCGGCGAGGAGTACATCGTCTTTACCGGCCGCTTCGCGGACACAAACTTCGCGCAGGCCTCCACCGCTGCCGCCACCGCCTCGACCGCCATCCTCAACCGGCGCCCACCCCGCCGCAGGTAGAGGCACCCGCGCTGGTGCGCTACCCCATCGGCACGCACCACGCGGCGATGACTCAGCCCTTCGAAGGGCGCACCGAGATCCTCACCTGGTGGGGCTTGATGCAAGCCACCTCCGCCACCGAGGTTGCGCAGCACGTGGCGCTCTGCCCACGCCTCCTCGTTCCACGGCAGCGCGAGGCCAGCTGGATCGACGGGCCACGGCGTGGGTGGGCCATCAGCAAGGACGGGCTCGAGACTCGGATCGAGCGCTGGGCACCACACGCGAAGAAGGCGCGCCTCCCAACGCCGAAGGCAGGGTTGGATCCAGCCGGTCAACACCTGCCTGTGTGTCCAGGCGCTTTTGTTCCGGAGACCTATCAAGGAGATCTACCTGCTGCGCGGGTCGCTGTCGGCGGCGCAGCGCGTGGAGGGTGCCACGGCGGGCGAGGCGTTGGGTCTATTGGCGGAGGGAGATTGGATCTGCTTTGCGCACGAGGTCTCGCAGGTCCCCCACAGCCGCCGCCCATAAACTCGCCAAGGCTGTGGGGGCGTCTGTTCATACGCTTGCCATAATGTAGGTGGATGCCGCCGCCGGGCCCGACGGCGCGACGTTGCTCGTCAAGGAGCTGCTGCCCTACGACAGCTGGCGGCGGCACGTGCTGCAGGACGTCAGGCAGTCCTGGCACAGCTGGTCGGGTGCGACAGGCCGCGCGTCTGGCCGTGGCCACATGCCCGCTGCCTCACTCGTCGAGCCGAGCAAGTCGTCGCAGAGGAATCACCTTCGCTTCTCACGATCGCGATCGACCTCCTCTGTGGAGGAGGGGGGGAGTGTTGCGCCCGGCACAGTAGTTCCAGTAGCCAGTAGCAGCCCAAGCAGCGCTTGCGCGCGATCATGAGACCCATGAGCATGACTGTATCTATAAAAGGGTTACGCGGGTTGCCCGGCGCGCCCGCTTCGGATTCTCAGCTACATGGAAATTTCATGTTCGCGGCGTGCATTCATTCGCAATAACTTAAGGAATAACGGATATGCCAGGGTCGCTGCAGCCTGCACGCTGCCACGGACGCTGCCGACGCTGGACGGCGCGAGGACGGACAACAATGCCGTCTCGTACGGCTCTACGTACTACGATACACCCCCCCGCCGCCCCGGGCGCCGCACACATCCGATGTGTGGACTACTATTACACAACGATCTCTCTCCCCCGGCGCCTTTTAGTCCCCAAACACACACTCTCTTTCAGCAGAAGCCTGGCCCCAGCGGCGTCACGCGCACGCCTCTCTCGATCATGCGGCAGCGGTGCTTGAGCAGGCGCGGCGCGGCCGCCGAAGCGTTGTTGCGCCAGACCGGGCTCCACAGCCGCTCGGCGACCGCGCTCGCTCGAGGGAAGGCGCGCGGCTCGAGGTTGGTGCGGTCGATGTGCTCGCCCCACAGCGGCGCCTCGCCGCCGAGCACCTTGGCAGCCTTGGCCGAGCCACGCAGGTCGAAGCAGTGGCACTTGCCGTCCCGCCACGGGCCCGAGGGGCACGAGCACGCGCAGGCCGCCTCGTGGCCGGCGGCGTCGTACACGCACGTCTTGTTGGTCAGCGGCTCGCGCGCGTATGCCTCCTCCCACGCGTTGAGGCTGGCTGTGCCGTCCAGGTACCAGCCGAGCGTGACAAGTGCCTCGAAGCCGCTGTGGCCGGTCGGCCACGTGGCGTCGGGCCGGCCGAGGTAGCCCTGCCCGGTGATGGCGCTCAGGTTGGCCCAGTTCCACGCCGGCTGGAGCCACTGCTCAACCACCAAGTCTGACGGCAGACGCGCGCTGGGCGGCGTGGGGTTGGCGGCCGTCGGGCCGTAGTGGTCCATCGCCTCCTGCCACGCCACCGCCGTCTTGCCCGACTTTGCGACGAGCGCCGTGAGCCTTCCGATGTACTTCGCGGTGAGCTCCTTGAAGCCGGCGTCGTCGCGCGCGATCCCGCGGCGCTGCATGTACGAGACGACCGTCGCGCTGCTGATCCAGCACGCAAAGTCCACCTCACGTGTCCAGCAGAACGACTCGGCCGGCGGCACAATGTGTGGCCTCATGTCGGCTCCATGAGCAGTGCGTGTGTGCGCAGTGCGTGTGTGTCTGTGTGTGTGTGTGTGTGCGTGCGCGTGCGTGCGTGCGTGCGTGTGCGTGCGTGCGCGTGCGTGCGTTCCGTCCTCGGTGCTGCGAGGTGTGTTGAGACTGAAGCCCACCTCGTCGGCGCCGATGTGCATGTACTCGTCCGGGAAGAGGGAGGCAACCTCGGCGAAGAGCGCCTCGAGCAGCGCGAACGCCGCGTCCGAAGTGGGGTCGAGCGTCTGACCACGCATCCCACAGGACGTGTCATGGACATGCCCCCGCCGCGGTCCAAGGGGAAGCGAACGGTGACGGTGCCTGGCAGCGGGGCAGCGTGGCGTTGGGGTAGCCGACCGACCAGGAGGTTGCGTGGCCCGGCGAATCCAGCTCGGGCACGACGCGGATCCCGCGGTCCGCCGCGAAGCCGACGATCGTGCGCACGTCGTCCGCGGTGTAAACCAGCGCTGGCGAGTATGCGCCGCGTGCCAACGCGGGCGTCGCCTGCATTCAGAGCTGTCCTTTCCCCTTGATTCACACCGCTTCTCCTTGAGGCGCGAGCGTCGCCGCGGGAAGGACTGCGTGTCGGAGATGTGCTAGCAACTAACTCCTCGGGCCTTGGTGAGCAGCGGGAAGGACTGCGAGTCGGAGATGTGCTAGCAACTAACTCCTCGGGCCTTGGTGAGCAGCGGGAAGGACTGCGAGTCGGAGATGTGCCAGTGGAGGACGTTGAGCTTGTTGAACGACATCGCGTCGAGCATCGCCGTGATGGCCTCGACCGGCAGGTAGTGCCGCGCCGAGTCGAGCATCAGCCCGCGCCACCGGAAGCGAGGCGCGTCGCTGATGGCGAGCCGCGACGCGTTGATGACCGCCGAGCATTTGCCGCGCAAGCCGCTCCCTCGTGACACGAGCTGTGAGAACGTCTCCAGGCCGTGCAGTGCACCGTACACAGTGTGCGCGCGCAGCGTCGCCGCGGGCGGCGCCCCCTCGATCGACAGCGCGTAAGACTCATCGGTGCGGCGCGAGAGCGTGAGGTCGTCGGAGGTCACGTAAATGGCAAGCGCAGTAAGCGTCGGGCTCGCGGCATACGCGGCCACGGACTGGTGGAGATGCGGTCGCGCTGCTGGAGTGAAGATTTTGGCCTCCGTCCGATGGATAGCTCGTCGCAGTCGCTCAACCGCGGGCGGCGAGAGCGTCGACTTCACGCTCATCTTGAACGCAGCCTCCGAGAGGCACAAGAACGCGCCGGATGCGCTGGCGTTGGCCGGCGCGGGCCAGAGCCCGGAGAGCGCGTCACCAGGCTGCGGTCCGAAGGGGACGTCAAAGGCCTGTACCGCCGAGCATAGCACTGCGAACACCACCATCAACCCACTTTTGGCGTGGATGGCTGACGTAGAATAAAAAATCGTGAAGTTGCCTGGTGTTCATTATAGCTCTTCGTAGAACACCCTCGGGTTAGACCGCCTGGTGTTCTACTCATGTATGTATGTAGAAAGATGAACAACAGAGGGGGCAACCCGTGTTTACTTTACAACTACTCCCCCTAGGGGTAGGGCTCTCTAGCCCGTAGCCCGATGCGCGATGCCGATCATCCGGCCCGCTGGGTGCGCTTCTTAGCTCCCCATTAATGACTACACTCCAAGTGCTCCAAGTGCTCCAAGATGACGCCGCAAAGGCTGTGCCGACGGCCTGCTGCCGCCCTCGCCGGCGGGTTGGACTCGCACAGCAACGCAGCGAAGCACAGCCACCGCACGGCGCAGCCCTCGCCCTCTGGCTGCGCCGGGCAGCTCGAAGCCGCGCTCTTGCGCAAGGCCAAGGGATCCGCCGTAAAATAAAGAGACAGAAAAGAGAAAAGGGCCAAAAGCAGCAACGTCCCCGACCTCCGTGCCCCCCAGGCCGTTCTTCTTGTTCTTTTTTTTGGGCTGTCTGCTTTCTTTCTTTCTTTTTCTGAAAAAATCAATTGCAACCCGACGGTCGACGGCCGACGCTGGAGGACGCCAACAATTGCAACCCGATTGCGCCGAGGCGCCCGCCTGCGCTTCGAATCACAGCTAGACGCGCACACACAACCAACACATGTCACCGATCCGCCGCGACACCGCAACATTATTCGCCTCTGAGCGGCACCTCCGCACAACGCCACAAAAGCCTGCATGCGATTTCCGCCCCGACAGCCTCTCCGCCCTAGTCTCCGCCCCGACAGAAGTCAATAAATCAGCACCGCCGCCCCGTCTTAAGCGCCGCGGCGAGGAGGGCACGCGACGCGCCACTGCCCCGCCTCACACCACGGCGAGCAGCGCCATCATCGCCAGCGTCGAGCCTACTCGGCGAGCGGGTGCGGCGGGTGAGGCGGGAGCACGCGGCGGCGCGGCCTCCTCCTCCGCTGCGGCGCACCGAGCAGCGCCCGGCCCTCGTTGAGAGGGACCTGCCGCGAGGGGGGGCGAGGTTGAGAGATTGGTAGGATGTCTGCTGCGAGGGGCATGTCTGTTGCGAGGGGCATGTCTGCGGCCCGCGCCTCTGCGACGGCGTCCGCAAACCCGTCGATGGCGCGCCTCACGGTGCCGTCGATGCCCGCCGACACCCCGGCAGCCGCAGCGGTGCGGCATGCCCACTTCGGGGAGGTGACGGGAGCCTTGGCGGCGGCGGCGGCGGCGGCGGCGGTGGCGGCTGCGGCGGCGGCAGCGGCGACGGCTGCGGCGGTGGCGTCTGCGTCAGCGGCGGCGGCGGCGGCGGCCGCGGTCTGGGCGGCGACGTCGCTGTCTTGCGAGACTCTGCACTCATCTGGCGAGGAGGAGCCTGCGGGCGGCGTCGGGGAGGAGAGGAGGGGAGGAGCGGTGGGGAGGAGAAGTGGGGCGGGGAGGGGGGAGGCGCGTGGGGAGATCGGGGAGGAATGGTCCCACCCACACCTCCGCCGGAGCCGCCCGAGGGCGAGCCCGAGCCGTCGGCCAGCGTCCTGCGGATCGGGTCGACGCAGGCCGCATCCAGCGCGACAGCGATCGCCGATCCGTGGAACTCGGCGCCGTCAAAGAGCAGCGCCGACCGGGCGCTCGCGCCGCTCTCAAACGTGATTAGTGCGGTCGTGCCGTCTAGCAGGACCTTCTCGACGTGGCCGTGGAAGGCTGCGGCGGGCGCGGGAGGGCACGGTGGCTGCGGACTGTGGAGGGCAGCGGCTGCTAGCTTAGAATTACACGAGTGTCGTGTCGTGTTCTGGTCCCGCACCAAAGTAGGTGGAGAGGTCCTCCCGCGAGGCGTCCGCCGGCAGGTTCTCGACGAGGACTGTGCAGCTATCTGCCATCGCACAGGCAAAGGCGCGCCGAGATGTGTGTGTGTGTGTGTGTTCACTCACGCCGCGCCGAGAGCTATAAAAGGAACTAGTTTCACTCGGATTCACTCCTATGCACCTTCGGTGAGGGTGCATTGGCGCGTAAAAGGAGAGTCACGGAATCGCGCGCGCCTCCACCAGGAAGGGCTACGCAGTATCCCTGACATCCCAATGCGCAGTGGAGGAGGAGCGAGGGCAGGTGGCCCGGAAAGCCCAAACGACAAAGCGACGAAACAACCCGTCATGGCCCTGCGACCGCGCATCCCATTTTAAACCGCATGGTCAGCGCGCGCGCGTAAAATCGCGATTCGCGTGCCTTGTAATTCGCTCTGACTTCATCGAGAGGCCTCGCGTGTGAGTGAGGTGTGTGAACTGCGTTGATGTCGGCGTCTCGACGTGTGTGTGTGATGTGATGGGTTCCGCTGCCGGCGTCTCGCGACTCGCGACTCGCGTATAGCCCCCGCACGTGTGTCCTTTGTTTTGGTTGGACACTCATACAAAACCTAACAGCTCTAGAACAGCGCGGCTCCGGTCGCCTGTTGTTACCAGCTACCACTACTAGGTGCGGCGGTTTAATTAAAGTGGTGGACAAATGCGAGTGTACACATGCCCTAGTCCGAGAACGCCCGCCCAGCCGCCCAGGACGCCCACATGCATCCGCGCTTTTGAATGCCCCTGTTCGTCCGCCTCTCCCTCTCGGCCCGCGCCCTGCCCCATTTTCTCCGTCCGTGCCCCGTCATTCGCGCTGGAGGCCTCCATCACCCACTCCGACCTTCGCTGCCTGGCCGCGATCCCCGATGGGGGTCACGCTGGGGATTCATCGCATTCCCCAGCACCAGGCCGCGCCCTTCTTTTCCCACCTTCAATTGCAACGCACTTCTTAGGCTCAATGTCATCCAGCTCGATGATGAAGATGCTTGCTGCTGCATTGAGCACGAAGTCCAAGTGGGTCTCTGCTGTGCTCAACAGTAGCGGGATCGATAAAACAAGGAAGGTTGTGGTAAGGACGTTCACCAGAGACCAGAGAAAGATGCGCACACTGAGGCCCATGCGATTCACAGAGACGATCTTATTCGCGCCACGCTTGTCAGCAATACTCAGGGTTCCTCCCCGGTTACAGGTAGCGCGCGCAAAGAGCCAGAATTTGAACATGGTGTTGTCATAGACAAGGAAGCCACCTTTCTGCACGATGAGCATGATCTGTATCACAGCGCCTGTAAAGTAGAAGAGCAAAGTTTGGCTGCTGGTGAAGTCCGGCTTGGAAGTGTAGACGGCATATGCATAATAACCCATCAGCAAGCACTGGCCAGCTCCCATCGCAACCACATTCAGCATTGGCTCGGATAAATCTTGGTACCTGTCAGCCGCCTCGCCTTCTTGCGGCGGCGGCGGCGGCGGCGGCTCTGCCTGCTCCTTGGGCTGCTCTACGGGATCCTTATGATGCGGTCGAACTCTACTGGGCCGCTTCCCTACGGGATCCTTCTCCACCCACGACTGCTGCCATTTGTTTCGCTGTAACTGCTGCCATTCGATTAGCAGTGTGGCCAGTGGCGCGGCCGCAAGTACTCCACTGTAGCCTATAAAGATGTCGAGCGTCTTGCTCTGGTTGAGCATCATGAAACCGGCAAAGAAGATTGAGTTGATCGCAAAGAAGAAGGGAGAGATGACGCTCCGCATGTCTTTCCACACGTCATACAGGTACTGGAGATTCAGGTACATGTCTTTCCACACGTCATACAGGTACAGCACGGAGAAAGGTAAGCCTCCGGTGAAGCAGCTTGTCTGCTCTGCTCTTGCATCAGTCGACTCAGTGGAACCCTACGTTGAGCCACAGATGCAGCATAAAGAAACAATCCGCCGTGCAAAGCGCAAGCGATATAAATCACGATCCACGCAGACGTGTACGTCTCTGTGTCGTTCACCGCCAGCGACACATTGCCATTGACGGCCATGAACGGATCAAGGACAACAACACAACAAGCCGCGTCCGACAATCCAGCGGCAGCCCAACGGAACGATGACGAGAGCTGTTGTGGTGTGCGTTGGGCCAGTCTTTTGGCGGAGATCTGCAGGTGTCAGGTGGCGTTTATTTTTGCTTGGGAGGAACTCATGATGAAATTCTGGAAAAACCTGACCGGCCCCTGCGGTGCCCCTACCTACCTACCTACCTGCCACGGCGCAAGCGAAGGCGGACCACACCGTTGGCACGTGTGTCCGCACCTCCGCCGCCCTGCCCTCCGTCCGGCACCTCCGGCGGGCGGCCGAGCGCCGCCAGGATCTCGTCGCAGCGGAGCACGACGGCGCGGGGAGCGAAGGTCGGCGCGGCGGCGGCGTGCAGCGCCTCCACCTCGAGCGAGACGCCCTCCGCCCGCAGCCTCTCTACCAGGGAGAGGTACAACCGTTTTTTTAGTATACACGGCTCTTACGAACATTCCCGTAGGAGGACTCTGTTGACAGGGTTTGCGAAGTTTAGTGCACACACACACACTCACGCCGCGCCGAGAGCCTGAAAAAAAGCGTCCCGCGACGAAATAACGCGTCATGGCCCTGCGACCGCGCCTCCCATTTTAAAGTTTTTTTAGTATACACGGCTCTTACGTACATTCCCGTAGGAGGACTCTGTTGACAGGGTTTGCGATGAGAAGCGACCCGATGGGTTTGTCGGAAAGAAAGAAACAAAACAGAGAAACAAGGGGATGGGTTTGTCGGAGGTTAGTGGTTGCTCGAAGTTCGCGCCGGGAGCACACAGCGTGTCTGCGGCCAAAGGATTCCACCTCGAGAACCTCGAGCCAGGACCTCGAAAGAACAATCATGTCTAACGATGTTGTGCAGGCGATAGAGTCACTCCCCATCGGTCGATTCCACCATCTACACCTCGCGAGGCAGATCTGCGCGTGGGCCTGCTTTGCGCTGTGCCAGGAGTGCGCAGCTTACATCTTTGATGCTCTGGAGCAACAGTGGTTGCTGAGCGCCGATGATCTGGGCTACTTTGCGTCGGCCTTCCCTGCGGGCTGCGTGGTCGGCTCGCTCGCCTCCGCGGCCTTGCTCGACCGCTTCGGCCGACGGCCAGCGCTGGTCGCTGGGACAGCTGCCGCTGCGTTCTGCGGTGCCCTCGCAGCCGCCTCGCCACGCTTTGAGGCGCTGCTGCTGCTGCGTGGCGCACAGGCGGCGTCGTGGGCGTACGCACAGGCGGCGGCCACCGCGTGGTACGCCGAATTCCTCCCGACGGCCGGTCGTGGGCCGCTAATTGCTGCTGTCTCAATCGGGTGGCCTGGTGAGAGCATCGGTCACGCCACCAGCCTCTCGTCCTCAATCTCTCTCTCTCTCTCTCTCTCTCTCTCTCTCTCTCTCTCTCTCTCTCTCTCTCTCTCTCTCTCTCTCTCTCTCTCTCTCTCTCTCTCTCTCTCTCTCTCTCCCTCTCTCTCTCCCTCCCTCTCTCACTCCCTCTCTCTCCCACTCTCTCTCCCTCTCCCTCCCCACCTCCTCCCCTGCCCCCTCCAGTCGGCCGAGGGGTCGCCATCAGCCTCGCCGCGGCGCTGAGCTGGCGCGCAGCCGCTCTCTCCGACCTCCACGAGCGTGTCACGATTGCATCACGTGTGCGACGGTCGCTACAGGCGCGCGCTGCTCCTCTCCTCCTCCGCCGCGCTGCTCCTGCTGAGCGGCTTGTACGCCCTCGCGCCCGCCTCGCCACGCTACCTCCTCGCTGCCGGGAGGAGCACGCACGCACGCACGCACGCACACACACACTCATAGATATGGAGAGAGAGCGAGAGAGAGAGAGCGAGAGAGCGAGAGAGAGAGAGAGAGAGAGAGAGAGAGAGAGAGAGAGAGAGAGAGAGAGAGAGAGCGAGAGAGTGAGAGAGCGAGCGAGAGAGCGAGAGAGCGAGAGAGCGAGAGAGAGAGAGAGAGAGAGAGAGAGAGAGAGAGAGAGAGAGAGAGAGAGAGAGAGAGAGAGAGAGAGAGAGAGAGCGCACGGGCGAGAAGGGCGTCGGCCCCGTCTCGGCAGCCCCTTCCCACCGGCACCGGCGCCGGTGTACGCCCGCGACGACAGGCACGACGAGGCGCGCGCCGTCGTCAAGCGCATGTACCGCGCAGCAATGTCGCCCGGCGAGAGGAGCAACTTGGCCGAGCTGCGGAGAGACCACCTGCAGCCGCCCTCGCCCCGCGCGTCGCCCCGCGCCCGCCGCCCCGCCGCGCCGACGTCGCCGCCGACACCGTACGAGCTGCGGTACGGCAAGGCGTGGGGCGACGCCTCGGAGAGCTCGCGGCTGGTCGGGCCGGGCGGCGACAGCGGCGACGTCGCAAGCGACGGCGGCAGCGGCTGCGGCAGCTGCGGCAGCGAACGCGGCGGGCGTGAAGTGGCGGGCGGGCGCGGCATGCGCGGCGGCGCGAGATCCGCTCCTCTCGCTGAGCTGCGGAGGCGACACCTCGGCCTGCTGGCGTACGCGGTCGGCTTGTTCAGCTGCCTCGCCGGCACAACGGTGCTGATAGACAACTGGGGGCCGGGCGTGCTGCGTCGGCTCGTCGCCCCGAGCTCAAGCGAGCCGCCACGCAAGCAGGACTCCCCCGTGCTGCGGACCAGCGCGTCTCCTGACACCTCTCTCTCTCTCTCTCTCTCTGGCCAGGCGAGCTGCCGCACGAGCTCCTCCTCCTCTTCCCCATATCTCCCCATATCTCCCCATATCTCCCCATATCTCCCCAGGCGAGCTGCCGCACGAGCTCCTTCTCCTCCTCTCGGGCGGCGACCTCGCAGGCAGCCTGAACGTCTCGCACCGGTGGAATCTCCTCTCGCCACCCGTCGGCCCTGCTGCTACCCCGAGCTCCCACGCCAGGCATCCTCGTCTCCATTCTGGCCGTCGACCGCATCGGCCGGCGCGGCTGCTTCCGGATCGGATTCTTCCTGCAGGGCACGCTGCTCGCTGGTATGGCTGTGGCGCCACGCCACCCGCCGCTCCTCGCGGCGATCGGGTTCGTCGCGACGGGCTGCCGCTGCTTCGGGTGGGAGGCGGCTCAGATGTGGCGCGCCGAGATTGGCCGAGATTAACCGTGGGCGGGCATTCGAGGCGGGCATGTCGATGTGGAAACACCGCATCGGTCCGCCCACGCCCTTGCCTGCCGCGTAGCGCCCCCTGTCACAGTCTCTGACCGCGAGCAGGTGCGTCGAGGCCTTCCCCACGCCCATGCGTGCCACTGCGCTCGCCCTCTCCGTCACCGTGATGCGTTTGCTCTCCGTCGCCACGCTCACGCTCTCCGCGGCGGCCGGCCGCAACGCCGAGCCCGCGCTGGCGCGGCATTTTGTCGGCGAAGCTCGTCAGCGGCCACAAGGCGCCGTTCACACGTCTCGGTGTGTACAGGCACTGCTCACCATTGGCGGGCTGCTGTTCGTGGGTGGCTGCTTCGCCACGCTACTGCTGCCGCGTGAGACGGCAGGCGCACTCATGGCGGGGGATGGGTAGAAGCGCCCTGGTCTCGGCGCGTTGGGTGTGTGATGGGGAGAGGACGACGGTAAAGCGGACGACTTTTTCTCGTTTCCGATTCTGCCCCGGGTGCAGCGCCGGCCGGTGGGCCGGAGCGGCGAGGCAGCGCGGAGGGCCATGGGCCTCGACGTCGATGCACGAGGGCCACGAGGTGTAGGCGCTCCTCGAGAGGCGCTCTCGAGCATCGACCTGAGCAAGGTGCACATCGACATGTCATCATCACACATCAGCGACAACCTGGCGAGAACCCGCGATCCCTCCACCGCGCGTCGCCGAGCTCCTCCTGCGCAACGGCTACCGCCTGTGCAGTCGAGCGCGCACGACAACATCTGGCTGCGCAGCCATTTCCAACCCGCCATCACGCAGCACGGAGGCGAGTCACCGACCGCACGTCGAGCGGTTTTGAGGACAGCTGTGACTTAGGAGGCTGGTTAGCTGTCGAATACCTGAACCTGTTCTCACTCGCGCGAAAGAATTTTTCGCGCGGGCGCACACCCCTCCCTCCCTTGGGTTGTCTGTTTCTTTCTTTCTTTTACCTAGCAGGCTTCCAACTTTTTGCGGGGTATGGTATGGTACTCTCACGGCCCAAAGGGTGGGGGGGTATGGTCCTGACCGCCCATCCCCGGTCTCCTGGAGGCTGGGTCTGTCAGCAGGCGGGGGGGTATGGTCTCGAGGTGGGTTGCGTGAGATTACCATACCCCGCAAAACCTGTCAGCAGAGTCTCCTACGGGAATGTACGTAAGAGCTACATACACTCAAAAAGTCCGAACGGAAAAAGGGCAGAGCCGGCGAAAGAGAAAGAAACGCTGGGCAGAGCCGCGCGCATTCGCGCCTATGCACGTGCGGTTGCTACTCGCCTGCGCGTTGGTGCTCGAGCGCGCGGGATGTAGCAAGAGAACCGCCGGGGCTGCCCCTGCCAAGGTCGTAGCAGCGGCTAGACGCGGCGACGACGCGGCGGTACTGGCGTGGCTTGACGGCGGAGGGCGGGCTGATGCGACGTATGCGTACAATGACCAGATCGGCCGGAGCGAACTCTCCTTGCTGATGGCCGCCGCCAGCCGAGGCCACGAGCGGGTGGTGGAGGTGCTGCTGCAGCGCGGTGCGGAGATCGACATGCAGAGCAGCAAGTCACTTGAGGGCGTCACCGCACTGATGGCCGCCGCCAGCCAAGGCCACGAGCGAGTGGTCGACTTGCTTATCCAGCGCGGCGCGGATATCGACCTGCAGAGCCGCGTGGGCTACACCGCGCTGATAGTCGCAACCGGCTCGAATCATCCCGCGGTTGTGCAACGCCTGCTGCGGGCGGGAGCAGACACGACATTGTGCGGCGAGGACGGCAAGACGGCGCTGATGATCGCGAAGGAGATGGGCCAAACCGAGTGCGCGCGCGCTGTCGAGGAGCATGCGGGAACGAAGCTACCGCCGCCGCCGCCGCTGCAGCAGCCCCATTGGCCGCCGCCGGAGCACGTGGATGAAGTCAGACGCATATTGGAGGGTGCGCCTCAAAACACGATGGAGCTCGGCGAGCTTGAGCCTCGTCTGAGCTCGGCAGTGCGGGAGCAGGTCACGCTCGCGGGTGGGCTGAAGAGGTGGCTGCGGTCGATCCCGAAGAGCAGCAGGAGCTTTCGTCTGGTGAAGACGGCCCATACGGCGGCCGATGGGTCTCGCCTCGAGGTTGGAGATTGGATTTATAGCTTCGCACTGAGCTCGCCGTCGCTGTCGCCGCCGGACCCACCGACACAGCCGCAGACCCATCAGGCAGAGCACGCGGGAAATGGGGATGGGAAGGGCGCCGACACAGAGAGCTTGCTCCTTCCAGACATAATCGCTGAAGCGGCTGAGCGAGGCGACGAGGCGGCGGTGCTGGCGTGGGTCGACGGTGGCGGGCGTGGTTCGATAGTGCGGGCTTCACGCTGCTGCAGGTCGCCGCCAGCAATGGCCACGAGCGGGTGGTCGACCTGCTACTGTGGCGCGGCGCGGAGATCAACCTGCAGAGCAGCAAAGGCTACACCGCGCTGATGGACGCCGCCGGCAGCCGCCGCGAACGGGTGGTCGAGCTGCTACTGCGGCGCGGCGCGGAGATCGACATGCAGGACAGCAATGGCGGCACCGGCTGATGCACGCCGCCGGCCAAGGCCACGAGCGGGTGGTCGAGCTGCTGCTGCGGCGTGGCGCAGGGATCGACATGCAGACCAGCAATGGCGGCACCGCGCTGATGGCTGCCGCCAGCCAAGGCCACGAGCGAGTGGTCGACTTGCTTATCCAGGAGGAGTCGGCGAGTAGCGGGGACGAGAACAGAAATGCCGGAGAGGGTGGGGAGGGAGGCGTGAGGCGCAGGGTGAGGGGCGTGGGGGCGCGGGGCGCGGGGCGTGCGTGGGACGCGAGGCGTGAGGCGCAGGGCGTGGGGCGGGAGGGCGCGGGGCGCTCGAGTGAGGGCAGGGTGTGTTTTTTTGTGTGTATGTGTATGTGTGTGTGTATGTGTGTGTGTGTGTGTGTGTGTGTGTGTGTGTGTTGGTTTGTCTGTGCGAGGGCTGGGCAGGGCAGGGCAGGGCGGCGGCGAGCGGCGAGCGGCGTCGGCGAGATCGGCGACGAAGAGAGGCGATGGTGACGTACACGGCGGCAGTGTTCACGGCAGCAGCGCCCCCGCGCAGCGGCGGCGGCGCCCTGAGTGAGGCAGACTGCCCTGCACAGCCTGCTGGGCACGCTCCCGACGAGCGGCGCGCCATGCGGGCCCGCCGCGGGCGACGCGGGCTGCGAGCCGACACGCGTGTCGCAGGCGTAGACAGCACTGGCGAAGCGAGGCGGCCGGCGCCGGTCCCGGAGGCGGCTGCAGTAAGAGCTGCGAGGCAGAAGTCACTGTCCAAGGCGTACTGAGCGGGCTGCCATCGAGCAGCGCGCCATGCGGGCCTGCCGCCGGCGACGCGAGATTGGAGAGCCGACAGGCATCAATGAGGTAGGTACTGAGGAGGGCCATCGCGCCCGAGGCGGTCCGCGCCGGCCCTGCAGGCCGTCACAGAGAGCCTGGCGAGGCTGTACAGAATGCCGAGAGCATACTGAGCAGGCTGCCGTCGAGCGACGCGCCATGCTGGCTCGTCGCAGGCGATGGAGGTCGAGGAGCCGATCGGAGCGTCGCAGAGGCTGCCGACCACTGTGTCGTTCGCCCTCGGGCCCAGGGGTGGAAGGCAAGCTTCCTGGCGTTTCTGGCGAGCGTCCAGACGTCGCAGAGCATCCGGCAGGCGCGCAGCGACCCAAATTTTTGCTCACCGCACGGCCGTGTGAGCCGTCGGTCGGCGGTGAGAGATTTTTAGCACGTACCCGCGGCCGCGGGCGCTCGCTGCCATCAAGAATCACAAGGACTGGTTCGCGCACCACAGGAGCTCGTCAAGGCGCGGGATGTGCACGTCAAGAACAACCCGTCCCTCGGAGACAGCGCCGTCAACAACCGCGAAGCCTCGCGCTTCGTCTCCGCCTCAACGCCTTTCGCCGGCAAAGCCCTCGATGTCCGTGTCGACGGCACGTACGCCACCGCCCTCTCCTCCGACGCCCTCCAGGACGAGCTCCAGCGGAAGCTCGGCCTTTGGCTCTCCGTGGCGCTTCCCACCCTTCGGGTTGCGCTCGAGCGGGGCATGCCAGTCGATTTCTTCGGCGACTACCTTTACAACAAGGCCCACCACCGGCGGCCCCACGACGGCGTCCTCGCCGCCTGGGCGGACGCGATGCGCGCCCCGGCCAACGCGCCGGTCGTGCACGGTGACAAGGAGAAACCAGAGCTCACCCGGCAGTACAACGAGGGGTACAAGGTCGACCTCGCGGAACCCCACGCTGGCCCGGGAGGATGCGATGAGGTGAATGAAGTCAAGCTCTGGACGCCCCTCCTCAAGACCTCCTCGGCGGGCGTTGGCAACGCCTCGAGCGGCGGCACGCCCGCCTCCGTTGGCCACTCCTACGCCTTCGGCAACACCGAAGAGAAGGCCCGCCGCCTAAACATGGGCTGCAAGGCGCGCGGGCAACCCGGCCAACCCTTCGACCACAAGAACGGCCACGGCTACGTCAAGGCGCATCGCGGTTTCTACCACGACGCGATCTTTGTCAAGCGCAACAACTTCAACCTGCTGCTCCACGAGACGTTCGGCGGCGGCTTCTCGCCCACCGCCGTTCTCAAGCTGCGCCGCCTCGCGCGCAAAGCCGCGCGCGGCAGCGTCGACCGCACGGCCTACTCGCCCAAGTACTCGCTTTCTTTTATGTCCCACCATGCAGAGCGCATCTCTCTCTCTGTTGTGCGAGGCGTGAACCGCGCCATTCGCTCTCACCTGGCAACCCTGTCTGCACGTCTCGCGCGCACGTGAACAGGGCTCCAGGCCCCAAATGACGTGTGAGTGTTAGAGTTGTTTGGTATTGCAGTGATGGTCGGCGTCGGCGCGCGCCGACCAACGCGGCTGCTGTGGGCGTCATGTGGCGGGCGTGTCGGACTAGACATTGTCCGAATTCGGCGGTGTACGAGTACGTGATGATGATTGATGTGGATGATTCCACGCGATGTCTGAGTGGATACCTCGACTGGTGTTAGGCGTATTGTTGGTGATCTGCAGGTGACCTCTCCTGCTAGTGCTACCCACGCCTGCTGCTCACCTCGAGTCGTATTTCCTTTACGGCCTTCAGAGTGTCCGCCCTCTGACATGACACTCTAGCTTGCGGGACTTCATCTGGATTTCTCGGTCTGAGGCCAGAGGCAGCGCGCGAGTTCTTTACCAAGTTGCAACCCTTGTTCCGCACTCGGCTGTGAACGCTGCTGTTTGCCGCCGGTTGAGCAGCACCCCGTCCCCATCCAGGTTGTTGGTTGCTGCCCCAGGTCCCGCACTATGTAGGTGCACTGCTTCAGCAGCGTGCACCTACCTCGATCGACGATCCTGGTCGCTGGTGTCGGTTGCGCAACCTTTTTGCCGACCTCCGAGCCCAGATAGCGCGCCGTGTCTGATCCTCGTCGGCATCTGCTTCCGGGCCTGGCGGCCCGCCACAAGGACTTAGGTGAGAAGTGCCCGCCGAAACATCGGAACGACGCTGCTCCGCTCGACTTGGTTGGTTGCTGGCAGCACCCCAGCACCGGGGGGTCCTGAGAGCTGTTGGTTGGTGCTCTGTTCACAGCACAGTGCGGAACAAGGGTTGCAACCTGGTAAAGAACTCGCTCGCAGCTCGGCACCCAGCGGTCTCGACCGTTTAGGCGCCGCCGCCCTCCTCAGATGTGGAAGGAGGCGTCGCTGGAGGAGACGCAGCGCAGCCTGATCGCGATGAAGGCCATCGAGGAGCGACGAGCGCTGGTGCGAGTCAACGAGGCGGCAGACCGCTGCTTTGGCGAGTGCATCGACGACTTTGGGCTGACACGCCAGCTGCGCGCCGGCGAGGAGGAATGTGTGCGGAAGTGCACCCTCAAGTTCGTCGAGATGTCCGCGCTCGTGGGCCAGGTGTTTGGAGAGCAGAGCGGCTTGTGACGAGATAATAGCGCGAGACTTTAGCGCGGCTGTGGCCAGTGGGACCGGTTTCGGCCGGTTTGTGGTTTTTACTAGAACTGCTCGATCACACTGAAGACAATACGCGAGGTGTACGTGTGCCCGGACAAGACTAAGCTCGCGGCAATACGGGAATCGCGGCGCGCGGTGTCCGGCCACGCTCTGAGGCACACCGCTCACACGGGGCCGCGCGCGCGGTCTCGAGGCCCATGTCGCGGCGGCAATAAGACACCCTCTAAGGAGGAGGCGGGGAATAGAGCGCCGAACTTTCTTCAGAAGAGGCCCGACAGCATGTTGAGCAGGAAGACGAGCGTCATCGGGTTCATGTTTCGTGCGCCGGCAATGGCGTTCGCGGCGCTCCACGGCTGCCCGCCCGGTGCACCCATCTGGTAGATCAGGGTGCCCGCCATGGCAAGCTGCGCGGGTGGGGGCGGGTGCGTGAGTGCGGGGTGGGGGGGGGGGGGAGAGAGAGGGAGAGGGAGAGGGAGAGGGGGGGGGGAGGGAGGGAGAGGTAAAGGCAGAGGCAAAGGGAGAGGCGGAGGGAGAGGCAGAGGGAGAGGGAGAGGCGGAGGGAGCGGCGAGCGGCGGCGGCGGACTCTCCTGGAACAGGGAGCCAAGGCCCCACCGCGACGACGACGCGCGCGGCTCCGCGGCCGCCGGGTCGAGCACGGGCGCGTACTTTCGCTTCTCGAGCGCATCGTTCCACCCTTTGTCGTACGCTGCGAACTCTATGTCGCCGAAGCCGCCCTCGCCTGACCCCCGGGGAGGCGTCAGTGGGCGCGCACTGGGGCGCGCACTGGGAGACTGAGCTGCGGGCATGTGCAAGCAGCGGCCGCAGCGAGCCAGAGAGGGGCGAGGGCAGCGTCTTGGAAGTGTCTCTCGCCTCCTCCTCTGCCGGCGCCGGCGCCGCTCGGGCGGAGCACAAAGCGCCAGAGCATGTAGCCGCCAGCGAGGAGGAGGGCGGCCGCCTGCGCCTCGCTCACGCGCTGCCCGGTCGCCGCCTCGGCCGCCGCCGCCGCGCGCGAAACGCCTCGCCGCAGCCCATCCGCCACGCCTCTCGCGCCGCCGCCGCCGCGCGCGGACTGGTACACGAACGCGGCTGCGCCGCCGCCGCAGAGGACGAGCGGGAGTGGGAGGCCGAGAACGCGCGGCGCGACGTAGAGGAGGAGGAGCATCGCCACGCCGGCCTGCGCTGGCGAGACGCCCGGAGGCAGCATCGCTTGCAGCCGTGCCTTCGCCGCCTGCGCTGCCTGCGCGGCAGCGCCCGCCGGCATGCCACCGCCTCCAAAGCCAGGCATGCCGCCTCCAAAGCCGGGCATGCCACCACTACCGCCACCGCCGCCGCCGTCGGCCGAGCCGTCCGCGGTGAGATTGCTCGGCCTCAGCGCCATGGTCGGACCCGCATCGAGCCGGACTGTGTAGCGGCCCTTGTCCTCGTCGAAGCCGACCGCGATGCCGCGGCTGCCGTTGAGCTCGGGCTTGGAGGAGAGGCCGTCGACGATCACGCGGCGGCCGACCAGGGGCGCCATGTCGAGAACACCGCACCGCTCCCCGAGCCCGACCTACAAGCCCGCTCCGACCAGTGAACATCGTTTGAATTCTTTTTCCTTCGCGGCACGCGATGGCGGCAAGCCCTCGTGCACGCCCGCCCTCGACACGCCGAAGACCAACCGGCGACGGACCGCGGTGAGACCGCGCCGCCCTCCGCGCCCGCCCGCGCCCGCAGCGTGAACACATGCGCGCGTCCCTCTCCGCACGGAAACTTGCGCGCCAGCCGCGCAGCAGCCTCACATGCAGCGCGCATTGGCATGCTCGCCCCCTGGGCCGCCGACGGCCCGGTCGAGCGGGCTGCGCGGCCGCCGCACACCATCAGGCAGGCGCACGACCACCTGCAGCACGCCGCAGCCCACCGCGCAGCCCTCCCAGCCAAGGCTGCGCCTCACAGCTACACAAACAGGGCGCACAGCAGAGCACAGCGCATAGCACACGCCGACGCGCGCGCAGCACACGCAGACTCACGCGCGAATCCAACACGCACACGCGCACAGCACGCGCGCATCGCACGCCAGCGCAGCGCTGCACACAGAGCACACTGGACCATACCAGTGGTACTGGTACCATCGCCTCTGAGAGGCACCACCCCTCGGGGAGGGGGCGCGTCCGCCCAGCGGCCAGCGCCCCTCCGCCCAGCGAGCGTACCCGCAGCGCCCGGGGAGCGAGCGTCCGCCCTGCGGCCAGCCCGCTCTCCCCGCACGGCGTCGACCGCCCCCAAAGCGAGACAGGATGCACCCGCATAGTTAGCCGCTACGGCTCTATACGGGGGCATCCTCTCCCCCATCCGCATGTGAGGAACTGCGTACTACACTGCGTCACCCTCCCCAGCATCAGTGGGTTGCCTTTTGGGGTCTGAGCCCAACGGAGAAAAAAGAAAAGTGACCAAAATCGGCCCTGGATGTGCGGTTAATGACTGCACTCCAAGTGCTCCAAGTGCTCCAAATCGAAATCAGAAACCACGCGAGATCCACGTCTCCCGCCCCTCGGCTCTCGCGCGAGCCACGATCTCCTGCCCGATGTCCGAAAACGGAAGGCACGAATAGCCGGACACAGGAACGGCACAGCTCAACGGCAGAAATCCCACACACACATCCACTCACCTCTCGCACGAACAGTCGAACAGGTTCCCAGAGCCGGACGCAGGAACGGCACTGGCCAAAACACACCCACACCTGACGCACGAACAGGTACGAACAGCCGGACGAAGGAACGGCAGCCGTCACACACCCAGCCGGGGCAAGACAGAAGGCCGCCGAGGGGAAAGGGAGTTCGCAACTAAACGGCCGAAGCGGGTATCTCTCCAGTTCACGCCCGCCGACCCCGATGCACCTTATTACCCGAACCCCCTACCTGCAAGCCCACCGAGAGGGGTAGGGGTCAGCCTTGTTCAATTAAACACGAGTTCCACCGTAGCGCCGCATAACTCTAAGCGCGCGTGTGAGCGAGGGCAGAAATGCAACGCTCACGCGGTCCCGGGCTCGGTCCTCCCACATTCTCTAAATGATGAGTCTCGCTCTCCCTTATACAATAAGCTATAAGGGGCCTCTGCGAAATAAAAAGCGGAGGCCTCAGTGGGAGCGAACTCTGACGGAGAGGGAGGTTCCCCGTGTTTGTTTGACCAGTGAACAAGCCCGCCCTGTTGAGTATATGAGCGACCCAGTCGAGGGTTGCTCTCGACTCTGGCCTTTTCGGGTCACGTAGCCACACCTCGCCTCCTCGGTGCGAGTGGCTGCCAGTTCGACTCTGGGGAGGATCGAACCATTAACATGGTACCTCCTGACCCAGCGAGACGCGAGAAAAGATCCGACTAAACAGGCGGCGGCATTTTGACCGCGCAAGATGTAAAGGGTGGCTAAGGGCTCTGCCCGCAAGGCGCCCGCGTCGCAGACGCGGTACCATTGACAAATCTGCAATATACCCCCACACGAACAAATAGCAAAATCCAAATACCGTGCAGAAACTGCGTGATGTGCGCCGGGCAAGCCTTCAGCTGGTGCCAAGACATTCGTAAAATTGAAGCCACGAACGTCCGCCAAATCCGTGCTAGGGAAAGCTGATCGAGCCCAGCGTGCCCGCGGCCGCCTCCCGCGCAGCACCGCCGCTGGGGACGACACGCTGCGGAATCGGATCGAGCCCATGCACGGGCAAAGAAGGACGCTGCAGAAGCGGTTGGAGAGGCAGCCGGCGTCTGCCGTCACAACGAGTCCCAGCGCTGGTTGGACATGCGCGTCGGCTCGCCCGAGGACTGCTGTCGCGACCCTCCCGTTGTGAGCTTGTGACGCAGCCTCCGACGAGCTCTGCAACCGAGGAGAGTGAGGGTGCGCCTCCCCTCACTGCTGGCCTGGCTGCGCACCGCCTCACAAAGCACCCCCTCGAGCATCTCTACAAGTACAAGTACAAGGGCGACCTTCCTCCAAGTCGTCAACCACGCCCGGCGGCTCCGGCAAGACTTTAGCCTTGGCCACCCTCCTTGCGGAGCAGGAGGAGATCCGCTCTCGGTCAGCAACATGGCAGCTAGTCGAGAGACTCGGTAGTTGTGACCCCCCTCTGTGCTCTGAGTGAGGACAGGAGAGAGAGAGGTGAGAGAGAGAGAGCTTTTGTGGTGTTGGTGTACGCAATAACGGGACAGGGTAGTCGTTCTCTCTAGCTCCCCTTCTAGCTCTTAGCATGAGCTGCGCCCTGTGTCCGACCCCTTTTGCGCAGCAACACCTTAAACTTTCAGGCCCTCCAAATTCGGGTCGGAGCGTAGCGGAGTGGGCCCCGAGTTTGAAAAGGGCGACGGACGCTTGCGTCCTAGCCTCCAACAACGCCTCCCCGGCGCAGAGGGGCCCCCGGAGGGATGCTCAACCGCTCCACGCCACGCCGCTTGCGGCGGTCCTCTTCCCAGCTCGCTGATTGCGCGTGCCTCATAAGAAACTTTGATCCGCATACGGGTATGCAGTGTCGGCTCTCGCATAGCCGGCTGTCCTCTCTCTCGACGCGGCGCCGGCTCTCTACGCTCTCGCGCGTCGCCGTCGACGACACCACTGCAATGATCGTCGGGCGGCCGTACTGGCGCTACCCACTCGCTGTCGCCAAGCCGGAGCCCTCGATGCGCCCGCTGATAGAGGCGAGCCCCTTCGGCAGCCGAGGTCACTCCCTAAAGCAGCGCGCACTGATAGATGCGAGTCCCCTTCCCTAGGCTATAGCCGCGCTCCCGGCGAGCGCCCGCCCGTTCCGCATGGTGTCTCACGAGTCGGAGGACGGCCGCGTCTTCAACTCAACCTTCTTCGAGGACGACAGTGCCGCGACCGCCTTCCTCGCGTGGTACAACGACCACGCTCTCACCGGAGGTGGGCAGTTCCACTCGTGCCTCGCCGGCGCCATTGCCGAGGGAGAGGAGCTGCCGACGGGCGAGACGCTCCTGTTTGGCCGCGGGAGCGGAGTGCTCGACGACACGCGCTTTGGGGAGTACCAGCTCGGGATGTCGGTGCGGTACTCGGTCGCCACGTTTCGGTCCGCTGCGATGGAGGAGGAGGCGCGCGCAGTCGGCACAAGCGCTGCATTCGAGCGAAGGATCGCCGAGGCGATGACGGGCAGCGGCATCTCGTACTTTGGCCGGCTGGTGATGAAGGCGGCGCCCGCGGAGCCGGGAGGGCCGCCGCGCTGGATCACGGCCTCGCGATACGGCTCGCGGCAGGAGGCGACGGCCGGCACCGCGCTGGTGCGGCGGCTGTGCGAGGACGAGATGGCGCGGTGGTTCACCTCGTACGACACCATCATCGGGACAGCGTCCCGCGTCCTCGACCAGTAGGGTCGCGTTCGCCCGCGGGCGGGCGGGGCTGCGGGCTGGGCGCGGCACGGCCGCTCGCATCGGATGTCACGGCTCGCACCGAGGCGCATAAAGCCGTAGCGCCAACAAGCGCGCGTTGCGCAACACCTGGCCGCCCCTGTTGGCAGGTAAGAGTTTTTTGTATCCGGGACGAATATTAGCCAATTAGAGTCGATGCATGCTATGAGAGAGATATGGTTTATGCATGAAAAGACACACGCCGCAAAAACAGAAAAAATCCGCTCATCTCACATCCTGAGTCACAACCACGCCGCTCGCCGCTCGCGGAGACGTGAGAAACTGCACTGGGATCTTAGACACTAGAGATACTCTTAGACGTAGAGAGTAGAGTGACCTAGTGTGTGCGTCGGTGAGAGTGTGGAGAGGAACGAAAGGCTTCCCCCAAAGGTATATACTATAGCCATCCTATGCGAGATATATACTACGATCGAGAGGTGACTTCTGCCGACTCAGCCCCTCCTGAAAGCCTGTGTGGAGGCGCATCTTCCAATACATGCGCCATGCATTCCTAGTCGACGATACCCGCCGCTCGCGCCGCCTCCGAGAGCACCGCTGCGGAGCTCGCGCCGCCACCGTCCACCTCGCCATCGCCGCCGCCGCCCTCGCCGCCGCCGCCGCCGCCCCCCTCGCCCTCCGCCGCCACCGCCTCCTCCGCCGCATGTCCAGCGGCGGCAGCAGCGGCCGCCCCCTCCTCCGGCGGCATTCCGATGTCCGGAGCCTCCTCCCGCTCCTCTCCCTCCGCCTCCGCCTCCGCCTCCGCCTCCGCCTGCGCCTGCGCCTGCGCCTGCGCCTGCGCCTCCGCCTGCGCCTCCTCCGCCTCGTCTTCGGCGTCGTGCGCGATCGTCGCGATTGTTGCAATCGGCAGCTCGGCGGCGGCGGCGGAGCCATGCGGCGGCGGGCTCGCCCGTGCGGCGCGGGTGGGCGGCAAAGCGGCGCTGCTTGCGCGCAGCGTCGCGCAGAGGTCGCCCATGGTTGTGGCGGCGGCGGCGTGGTACTCCCTCTGCGCCTCTGCCACGGAGAGGAGCTGCGCTGCGAGCGTGGTCTGCGCCTGATGCCGGGCACGCCACGGAGCCGGTGGGCTCGCTCTCTCCACGCCCCCATCTCCACGCCCCCTCCGCCCACCGTGTGCGCGTGCTCGGGCGGGTGTCGCACTCCTTTGTTGGTGCGGGGGCGTGGCGGGATGTGTGTCGGGGGGGGGGGGGGGGCCGGGGGGGGGAGGCCCGGCCCCCCATGCTCGAACTCGTCGAGGGGGGAGAGGACCCCCTGGCCGGCCCAAGAATGAGAGTCCGGCTCCAACTGAAAAGACAGGACGAGCTCAGGCCGGGGCGAGAATGAGGGAGGAGCACCTCGCCGAGCATCTCCTGGTCGCGCCTACAGCTCCGCGGGGCAGAGTGTGAAGAGGCGGCCTCTCGCCTAGGAGGCGCCGGCCCCGTCGCTTCCGTCGCCCGAGCTGTGCGAGCAGCGCCTCGAGTTGGCCCGCCTGGCCGGCGAGCGTGCCCGAGAACTTCTTGTCGAGCTCGTCCACCTTGGCCGCCGAGAAGTCGATCGCCTGCGGGGGGCGGCTCCACGAAAGGTCGAGGGAGGGGCCAGCGCAGAGGCGGAGAGGGCGCCGACAGCTCGATCGCCTGCTCGAGCTTGGCCGCCAGCGGCTTGAGCGGCGTCGGCAGCGCGGACATGATCCCTCCAAGTGTGCCTGCAGGAGGGCGCCAGGACAGGTCTGCAGGACAGGACGGGGAAGGGGCGCGGGCCGTGACTCCGGCGAGGGCGCCGCTCCCGCCCTCGCCGCCCTCGCCGCCGCCCTCGCCGCCGCCCTCCGCCTGTGAACTCGGCGTGGCGGCGGCGCCGGCGCCGGCGGCCGCGCCGGCCCCAGCAGCGGCGGCCGGCGAGTCGATGGCGAGCTGCAGCGCCGACACCCAGCGGCGCGTGGCCATCGACCCGTCGGTCGCGAGCATGACGGGCGGCAGCTCGGGCTGTCGCGGCACCAGCTCAAAGGCGGCCGGCTTCGCGGCGATCGCCTCCTGCAGCTCGTGCGCGAGGACGTACCTGACAGTTCCTAGAAGCTTCCTAGACAATTCCAGAAGGCCTCCTGCGGCTCGTGCGCGAGGACGTACCTGACAGGATGGCGCAGAGGAGGCTTAGGCGCATCTCAGCGCATCTCGGCGCATCTCGGCGGCACCTGGAAAGCGCCACCGCCTTTGCCGGCGCGGTGAGGTAGCCAGCGAGTCTGTCGGACCTATGGTTAGGGTCAGGGTTGGGGGTAGGGTCAGGGTCAGGGCCAGGATTGATTTAGGTTTAGAGGGTGCGGGTGCGGGTGCGGGTGCGGGTGCGGGTGCGGGTGCGGGTGCGGGTGCGGGTGAGGGTGCGGGTGAGGGTGCGGGTGAGGGTGAGGTGTCCTCTCGGCGCCTCCCGGCTAACTTGGCCTTCTAGGAACTGTCTCGGAAGCTTCTAGGAGATGCCACTTGCTCGAGGTGAAGAGGAGGATCTGCCGCTTTGCGTCGAGGCGTGCGTAGCAAGGCCACCACACGCCCGTCGTGCTCGAGAGGCGGAACAGCTGCGGGGCGGGGCGACGGGGCCTCGGGCGGCCATGCGACACGCGTGGGTGGGGAGGGAGAGACGGAGACGGAGACAGGGAGAGAGGGAGAGGGAGAGAGGGAGAGAGAGGGGGAGAGGGAGAGGGAGAGGGGGGAGGGAGGAAGGTCGAGGAGAGGGAGAGGGAGAGGGAGAAGGAGAACATGGGCCGCACCGGCCCCTCCATCTCCGTCTCGAAGGCTTCGCCCGCGCGCGACGCGGGCGGGACGAGGGACCGCTCGAGGCTGCGCAGGTCGGCGCGCTCCTTTTGCGTCACCATCAGCTGTAGCTGCGCGCGGCGGCGGCGGAGCTCCACTGTCTTGTTGCAGTACGCCTTGTACTTGTTCGAGACGACCAGGCTCAGGCCGCGCAGCTGGCCGACCGTGCCGTTGAGGAAGCGGTCGAGCGCCTCCGAGAGGTGTTGCGCCTGCGCCTCCAGCGCCGGCTGCGGCTCGGCGTACGTTTGCATCGAGGGTGCCATCGGCTCGCCTCCATCGGCGCGGCGCGGTGGCGCCAGCGCATCGGCGCTTGCGCTGGTGAGGCTGGCGAGGTTGGAGTGGGCGTCTCTCGTTTCCGCCGCGGCGTCGCGCATCCGCTCGATCTGGCTGCCCAGCCTCGACAGCTGCTCCACCGCCGCCGCGAACGCCGCAACGCGAGGGCCGATGGCCTCGTCCGTCTCGACGTACTCATCGTTCAACAGGCTACTGAGCCGCTCAATGACGAGGCGTGGATCGATATAGGCCTCGTCGTGGCTCGGCGCTGCTGGCACTGGCGCTGGCATGGCGGTTGGGCTAGCTGGCAGTCTACCGGCCCAGCACCAGCTTGATGCCGGTGCTGTTGAGGGGAAAAGAATTTAAGCTGGTTTGCATCCCTCGCACGTTTTTCTTTTTATTTCTTCTTTCCCGCAATTTCAGCGAAACAGAGGGGGATGAGCGCGTCTCGCTGGCCATCTCGTGCAGAGCCACTGCAGCGAATGCTCCGCCTGGCTTGAGATGAGCCTCTCGCCCCGATTGACGCGCGGCGGCACCTCCAGCTTGTCTTCCATCGCCGAGTACGAGCTGGCGTGCGAGGCGCCTTCAGCGGCCGATTTCTTCCCTCTCCCGATACCGTCGCCCAACCGCAAGTCGCCGACCGCTTTGAGCGCCGGCCCTCCACTTCTCTGGCAGTCGGCGCCAGGCCTGTGCCTTTTGGTGCTATTGATCGCGTACTGGTTGTGGTACGCGTGCCACCGATGAATGTATACTTCGCCCAGGCAATCCTGTCGGTGCCCCACAGCGCCGCTGCCGAGGGTTTGCTCCAATAGGTTTTTTGTCGGCATGTGCTTCCACAGTGCCATCGTGCATACGCTTTCCCTTGTGCGTACGCAGTTTTCCCTTGTGCGTACGCAGTTTTCCCTTGTGCGTGCGAAGTCTTGTGTTCGAGATAGAATTCAGCAGTAGCTGGCGAGCGCGCGCTTGGATGCGGGTGCGTCGCTGCCAGAGAGAGCGCGCCAGTGAGACCGAGAGTCCCCAGGCCCAGCTACGCACTCACAGCATGTCCGAGCGAGACGTGGCCGCTTGCATCGATCCGTACGCGCGGCTACGGCTATCTAAGCACACGCGACTGAAAACGAGAGCGCCAGGGAGTGGGCCAGCGCCAGGCGCTCGACACCTTGTGCAAGCAGTAGTCGGAGCATGCTCGAGCTTGAGCCAGCAGCGTGCGTGAGCCAGCAGCGTGAGCGTGAGCCAGCGTGAGCGTAAGCCAGTGAGCGTGAGCCAGCGTGAGCCCAGCACGTCTGAGCCGAGGTGTTCTCGGGTGTGAATTTTGTTTCAACAATAAGGCTGTCTTAAAGATAAGGGTCGTCGTGTGCGTGATCTGGGGAGTTCGCTTCGGTAAAAATCGCCGGATTTTTTTTGCGCGTTGCGCCGAGCTTTGCGCTTTAGCCGCCTGCAACGCGCCGCCGCGACACGAGCTAGCGAGCGCGGCATGGCCTTCCTCGGCGCCTGGGCGGAGCACGTGTGGACGAGGATGCGGCGGCTAGACTACTGGAATACCGAGCACGCCATCGCAAACACGCCCGCCAAGCTGTATCGCCGCGTCTCTCCCGGCTCGCAACCAGCAGCGCTTGTGCAGGTGCCCCGCTGCCGCGCCCGCCGCGCCCGCCGCCCGCTGACCGGGCCCTCGCCGCGCGCGGACGACGAGCACACGCCGCGGCCAGATTGCGCAAGCTCACGCCTCTGACGTGCACGCGCAGCGCAAGGAGGCCAGCTCCGTGTACTCTATTCGGTACTACAACAAGGACCTGAAGCGGCGCGACACGGGCTACTACCCGGACACGCCGCTCACCCTCAACCACACCATCATGCAGGGCCAACCCGTCAGGCGACTTGCCGCCGCTGCCCACCATGCCGCAGCGCCGCAGCGCCACGCACCCTCCCCGCTCGAAGCCCCCCCCACCCCCACCCCACCCACCCACCCCACCCACCCGCCACTCCCTCAGCTCGTCCGCCCCCGCGGCCGCCACAAGCCCCGTGCCAACCGACCCCGACCCTGCCCCCCCCACACACACACTTCCCTCCCTCCCCCCAACTCCTTCCCCCAAATCTGCCGCCCGCCTTCCCCCTCAGCCCCCACCGCCCTCTCCCTCCCCGCAGGCCGAGCGACGCGCCCGCCTCCCAGGTACCAAAGGTTGGCGCCTTTGGCTCTGCCACCTACGCTGGCCCCGAGATCATGGGCATCAAGACGCCGAACGCCAGCTGAGAGAGGCGGCGAGGAGGCTAGACGAGCACGCCGGCTCGCGCCAACCTCTCCCACAGAGGCGCTGCGCGAGGCTTTTGGGTCGATCGGAATAATGAGATGGACCGCGACGGTCGCCCCTCGCGCTTGCGGACGCTCAACCGACAACGCCTAGGACAACGCTCTCTCGGCGCTCTCGGTCTCGCTGCCTAGTATCTCTGCTCTCCCTGATATGCCCGACGAGGGCCCAGCTCGCCCTCGCGCGAGTCGGGACCCGCCCTGTCTTTCGTGGACCCGTCACATCCAATACAGGGTACGAAAAACGGGTGAATCAGGCAGCCCCTCCCACGCGGGAGCTGGACTCTTTCTCTCACCCCGCCCCTTCGGGCGCCGAGAGGGATGGCAAACGAGAGCATGGAGGCGCGTGGCGACACAGGCACGCAGCATACCTATTTCGCGGCGGCGGCCTTGTCGACCAGCTCAAACTCGTGCTTGCACTCCGTGTACCCCATCCCAATCCCAACGCCCGCGCCCAGGCCTGCCACAGCTGACCGCGCAGCCACTCCACCTGCATAAAGGCGCCACAAGCAGAGGGTGAGTGCGGCGCGGCGGCGGCACGACCCGCGGGCTCCGCGCGGGCGGCGGCGCGCACGGAACAGGATGACCGCGATCAGCCCGCCGCCGAGCGTGCCGTACGCGAGTTTCCGAATCGTGTTTTCTATGCACGAGTCCCACGTCTCGGCAACCTGTGCGCAGTGGTGAGAAAAGGTGGGATCGCGCGGCGCGGCAGCGGGCGGCGGCGGCGGCGGCAGGCGCCTTGAGCTCGGGGAGCCCGGTTTTCGCCGTCGCCATTAGCTCTCTCAGGGCCGAGGGAGCAAGACTCGGCGTGGTGGCAAAAGAATTTCCCGGTGAGGACGTAAAACATGAACCAGAGGGAAAGCGCCCGTCGCGGGCGCCGATGGAGGCGTTCGCGACGAGGACGTTGGCGGCGCGCAGGAGGGTCACAACGGGTGCGAGAAGCGCGAGAGGTTCCTCTTTTCCGCGCGCGACACACAGGGTGGGCGATTCTTGGTCGCCTTTCCGATGCCCGTGGTGGAGCTGAGGAACGTGCGATGTGCGGAAACGCCGTCTGTGCTTGTACGCATGTCTTCAACGTCCACTCTCACGGCTCCAGCTGCAACAGGGCGGCTACGAGTAGGACGTGTACGCGCATTCACGACTCGCTGCGACCAGCTGCTCGCCTCGCTCCTACTCGAGGTCGTCGGAGGCATGGGCGCCATCTGGGGCTGTGCGGAGCTCTCCTGCGTGCGAAGCTATTCAAATGGCGATGCATGGCGTGCCATTTGTGGCGTGGCTGGTCTCTTCTTTTTGGCGCGTTGGGTCTGCGTTCATGCCCTGCGGATTGCTGCTTCACGAGAGGCCGAGGCCGTCTCGCTCTTCATCCTCCAGTTTTTGGGCGGCGCGAGTGCCTGGTGGGGGTTTTCCGACTTTGCAGGTCTACGAACTGACTACCCCGCCGACTGCCATGACGTTGAAAAGTACGGCGGCAGTGGTGACGCGCGTTGGACGCCGGGCTACGATGAATGCCGCAACAGCATGCTCCGCTGGCGCATCATATCTGGTGCGTGGCTCCCCTGGTTCTTCATCTGGTGGCACCGTGAGCAGTTCCTGGCGCTGCGCGCCTCGCTCCACCTCTCGGTCGGCGGTGACAACACGGCGCGGTATGCTCGCGCCGCCGTTTGGTGCGGGTTCTAGATGCATAGGACCAGTCCCTGCAAAGACGTGGGCCTGCATCTAGACGGGATTACGAATGCGTGGCCACGACGAGAGACTGATCATTGTTGCGCTTATAGGTGCGCGACCACGTTTGTCCTGGAAGTGATGGGCGGCGCAGCCTCGCTCTGGAGCGCCGGCGAGATGGCGGGCCCTGCTGGACGCTCACTGCGGCGCGGCTGGGGCGACCACCACTTTGGACAGCCCAGCTCTGAGATATGGCGCTGTCTGTGCCTTGCAGTCTTTGTGCTCTGCTTTGTGCGGTGGCTGGTCAACGCCCACACGCTGCATAGAAGGTGGCGGGATGGACTGCCCTCCAACTTCTTGGCTACGCAGCCATCGGGCGAGGCAGACCTCATGTTCTCGATGCGCCTGCCGAATGTGGAAGGCGCCGTTTGTGCCAAAGTGCCGGGAGACGGAGACAAACCAGCGTCACCCATTCGACATGAGGACGACACGCGTTCTTCGGTCGGATGCTCCTCCGCCGGAACCGTAACCACTCAGCGCACGCAGCCACACGGCCCTTGTGGAGAAGGATAGCGCGCAGCGGCACTTATAGCCTCTGGCAAGCTCTGGAAGCGTGCCTCAACCCTCACCACGTCCGTTCTCGTCGGAGGTCCAAGTGAGAAGATGAACTGAGGGAGCGCAGAGGGGTAACTAGGAGCGAAACGGTGTGGCAGGGCGGTGCTTGTGCGATTGGATTTCTGTACGCGTTAGTTTTAGAGAGATAAAGTGCACGCTGCACGGCCGGGGCTCGCCAGCGGTCGCCATGGGGCTCGCCGCTCGCGAGTCGCGTGCGGGGGTACTTCTCTGACGTATGGTTAGAGCATGAGAGTACACACAAGGACCCAAACTCGTTTTTCAAGCGGGCGCGTTGAATCTTGAAAAAGACTGCGGGTCGCAGACTGCGGGTCGCAAACCGTTAGCTAAAACCTCGTGTGTCACAGCATGTCGATCAACTCGATGACTCCCTCGGTAAATTCTATCGCGAGCCGTTCGAAGAAGCCAGGGCGCGGCGCCCGGTAGCGCGAGGCGGGCACGGGGAGGGCCGCCGCCCGCCTCGCGCCCCCGAGCCGCAGCCTGGCCGCCGCCCGATCGCGCAGCCTCGGTCGCGGTGGGCCGCGCTCCAGCAGACGAAAGTAGTCGCGCATCTCCAGCTCGACTTCGTTTGAGCCTCTCATCACCGGTTGCCCCGCCGATATCTCCGAGCCCTCGCCGCGCTGATTGAGATTGACCGCCAACCCTCCGCTTGGGGTGGGCACCAGCGTCCAGGTCGGCGGCGGTCGCCGCTTCGGTCGAGGCGGCCGAGGTGGAGCTTTGCGGCACAGAGGGCACCTGAGCGTATGGTCTGCGCGCGCACACTTCTCCACACAGCTGTAGCAAAAGATGTGCCCACAATCGGCGGGCCAGTAGGTTGGCCGCTCAAGTGGCTCCAGGCAGATTGCACACTCCTGTGGCAACGCGTCTTCGTGCGCCTGCTCCTCCTGCTCCTCCTGCTCCTCCTCCTCCTCCTCCTCCTCCGTCTCCCGTTTCTCCTCCACTTCAGTCGCAGCATCCTGCCGCCGTGCTAGCGCCGCCTGGAGCAGCGTCGCCTCCTCCTGCGCAAAGAGCTCTGCCAAATGCTCCTCTTCTTGCCGCAGCTGGCGCTGCGAGGCCAGCAACAGCCCGCCGTGCTTGCTACTCCGCTCATCATCTGGTAGCAGAGCAGCGGGAGCCGAGCGGCGGCGGATGAGGTGAGGGACGCGACTCGACACGCTGTGCTCACCGACGGACGCCCTGCGAGCCGCGGCAGCGCTGTGCGCACCGACGGGAGGCGGCATTTTGCCGAGCCGCCGACGAGGGAGGGCAAGGACTTCAGCTGTTTTTTCTGCGCGAATATCCGCCGGAAAGAAAAGAAAGACGTTTCCAAGCTGCGTTTTCAAAAATCTCAAACAAATCTAGATATATCTCTAAGATCGGTCCGCGAGTGCTCCGCAGCAACCTCGCTGAGCCAGAACGTCGGCTCGCGAGGTGGGGTGCTAGTTCCTAGTATGAGCCCGACCCAGGTCGTAGTGTTCTTGCTCCCAGCGCTTGCGCTTCGGCGGTTAGTGGTGCACTAACCTCCGAGAAACCCATCGGGTCGCTCCTCATCGCAAACCCTGTCAGCAGTCCCTCCTCCGGGATCGGGAATGTACGTAAGAGCTACATACACTGAAAATCTCTCTCCCCCCCACAGCGCACACAGGCGCATTTTGTATATGCATTTTGAGGACTTCCGCTGTGTTTAAAACTATTGGACATGCTCCAAGTGCCCGCAAGTAAGTCGAACTCAGACCGCGAGAGATGGATATAGTGGGACGCCCCACAAAGACAAACACATGCGAGAAGAATTCAACAAGTCTACATGGAAGAAAACACGCTTCGCACGAACATTCTACATCTCCTCGTCTCGCACACACGTGCCGTCCACCGAGAAGGGGCTGAACTGCGGCAGGAAACGGTCCATCAGCGCCCAAGCCCCGCTGCCGCCACTCCCCGCGGCCCACCCGACGCACCTCAGCCCAGCGCAGCACGGCTCGGCCTCGAACCACCTCGGGACGACGCAGGCGGCGCCGCGGCCGAGGCCTCGGACCACGGAGAAGGACGCGCCCGGCTTGGTCACGGAGAAGCCGCGACTCGAGTACGCGGGCGTGTCTGCGGCCGGGTCTGGGCACCACTCGCTCCTCTGCGAGAGGAGGAGCTCGAAGAAGGCTTCGCCCAGATCCATGGAGAGCTGCTTCCCCGGGCAGTAGCGGTCCATTGCGCCGCCCGCGACGGTCGGGTCGGCTGCAGCGTCGGCGAAGGCGACCGAGTACTCCTTGTATGAAGCTAGAGGCCGGCGGAGAGAGAACTGATGCGCGTCGGGGCCTACAGTGAGGTCGCGCAAGCTGAGCCTCCCCCATCGAGCAACGCGCGTGGCTCGCCGAGGGTGGCGGCGACCCCATGCGTTCGGGTCGCGCAGCGCCATCCGCAAGTTGAGGTAGGTGTGCGCCGCTGGAGACGGGTAGTCCGGGTACCGCGTGTCGTTGGCCGGCGGCACGTTGTCGCCGCTCCAGAAGGGGAAGGTGCCGACGGGCGGCAAGAAGCGCAGCGTCTCCATAAAGTAGAGCAGCGGGCTCACCCCGGCAGGGACGGTCTGCGGAAAAGTCTCGTCCCACCGCGAGGTGTCCGCCAGCAGCACCCAGAGGCCGTTAGAGAGGGCGGTGGGGATCGAGAGACCTGTCGAGCGAGCGGTGGGCGGGACGGAGGGCGGTGGGCTCACTCGCTGGCGGTGGGCTCACTCGCTGACGACCCGCGCTGGCTGGGCTGGGGCGACGGCCGCACCGCCAGCGAGAAGAATGGTGTCGATGATGGCGGAGGTGAGCTGATCGACGCAGTCGGAGGGCGAGCAGTCGCCCTCTGCGAGCTCGGCGCCGTAGATCTCCTCCACCATCGGCCGGTAGGCGTCCGAGAGCTGCTGGTGCCACCACACGCCGCTGAGCATGTCGGGCAGGAGGGCGAGGAGGCGCTCCCGGATCGAGACCGGGAGGTAGATGAGGAAGGTCGCCTGAACGAGGAAGAGGAGCTGCACAAACTGCATCTGGGCGGCGGAGAAGGGGTTCTCCTTCCCGGGGAAAGTGCGCTCAAATAGCGCGATGTGCGTGTACTCGAAGTAGTCCGCGCCGCCGAGGGAGGTCTTGCCGGCGAGCCACTGCGTGGCATGCGCCCTGATGGCGGCGGAGCGCGCCGCCTGGCACTGTGAGTGCGCTGGACAGTGCCGTGACCAGCCGTAGAGCCGGTCGAGGATCGGGCGCAGCACCCTGTGCTGCTCGGGCTTGGCGCCGAGCAGAATCGACGCCGGCGCGATGCCCGTCCAAAAGTCGCGAACCAGGATGTGACTTCCAAGCTCGTTGCCCCTCCAGATAGACCCGTTGTGTGTCCCCGACGGCAGATCCCTCAGCTTCCGCCGCACCACCGCGTTGGACATGAAGGCAGTCGTCGCGGCGTCGGGCGTATGCTCCGCGACTTCGCACCCTGAGTAGGAGCCGTCGGGCTGCCGCTCCCAGCCGGTGCTGCTGTTGGTGCCACTGCAAAACGTGCGCAGCTGCCCATCCGCGTCCTTGGCCATGGTTCCGGTCAACCAGGACGGCTCCAAGTCGAGCCGCAGCTCCTGCTCCTCCACGCACTGGAGGCACAGCTGCATAGGCGCGGGCCCGGCACTCGCAGCGGCGGAAGCAGCGGCGGCGAGGCATTGCGGAGCGCATGCCTGGTCAGAGAGCGCCGCCATTGCCGTGGATAGTGCGCTGTCGATTGCAGCGGAGTGGTGGTCGAACCCATCCATCGCAGCTTCCCAGACAAGGTCGCTCAGGCGGCTCGTCTCGAGGTCGTCGGCAGCGGGCACGACATTTAGCGGCAGAGCCCTTGCCCTTGCGATAGCGAGTAGGTACAGGGTGCGCATCGAGCTCTGGCGGCCGGTCAAACCCATGGAAGGCTGGGTTCCACCTTAGACTGTTTCAGTCGGAGAGCGCCGAAATTCAGAAAGAATTTTACAAGCATGCTCCCTCGCACGACACTGGGCAAATTGGCGGCGTGCCGTTCTCCCATCCCTCCCTTGGGTTGTGGGTTTTCTTTCTTTCTTTCTTTTACACTGGGCAAATTGAAATCCCTGTGTGGTGTGGCGACGTGCCGTGGTCCTCCCATCCCTCCCTTGGCTTGTCTGGTTTCTTTCTTTCTTTTACACTGCTTCACTGGGCAAATTTCCCAAAACGCTCCCAGAAACAAAAGCTCCACACGAGACGCCGGGCGGCGGGCACTGGTCTCGCGACTGGCAACGGCGCATGTGCGGAAGGCGAGAACGACTGTGAGGTGCGCGACTCCCACGCCCCCCCACGGGAAAAAGAGAGAAAAACGAGCCGCGACGCGCGAGAGTATAAATGTGTCGGATCAAATCACATTGATATACCCTGTCCGGCGGTGGGGCCCGCGCTAAAACACAAAATTCCTAAGGACCGCCCGATGTTTCCGCAGGAAGTGTGCGCGCTTTGGCTTTGCCGCTGGGCAGGCCACGCGCCGCAAAGTCGAGGATGTGCACGCCCGTCATGTCGAGGAGCACGAGCCAGCGCCAGTTGGCAGCGGTCTGCAGCGGCGCCCCCCTCTCCGTCCGAATCAGTTCGAGCGGGGGCGTGCCGCGCTGGCTCGAGAGGCGCCGCAGCTCGGAGCTCGCAAGCGATGCGCGAAGCAGCGCTCCTTTGCGAAGAGCGGCGCCCGCCCCGTCCTCCTCGCCGCCGCCCCCGCCGCCCTCCTCCTCCTCCTCCTCCTCCTCCTCCCCATCACCACCGCCGTGCTCGCGGTCCAGCCTCCAAGTCTCTAGCACGACCCGCTCCCCATCGTTGCCCCATGTCGGTAACGGCCGCTCCAGCAGCAGCCACGGCGTCGGCTCCGCCCCACCCCCGTGCCACAGCAGCCGGAGGTCGGCGCAGGAGCACGCTGCCCTGCAGCCCACCGTGGTGTAGTAGTCGGGCTGCGCTCCATACGAGCTGCGGCCGAGGATGCGCCTTCCAGAGTCGAGCTCGAGCAGCGCGGGCCTCTCCCGCCCTTCCTGGTAGGTAGAGAAGCCTTCGCGGGCGAGGTGCTGGTACGGGAGGAAGACTGACCGGTGCCGGTCGAAGGGCGGCCAGTCGACGCGCGGCACCGGCGCCTGCGACGTCCAGAGGGCCTGCTGCGGGTAGGAGAGGTCGAGCACCTGCGGGAGGGGAAGGGGGGGGGGTACGGAGGGAGGGCTAAGGAGGGAGGGGTACGGAGGGAGGGCTAAGGAGGGAGGGGCACGGAGGGAGGGCTAAGGAGGGAGGGGTACGGAGGGAGGGCTAAGGAGGGAGGGGTACGGAGGGAGGGCTAAGGAGGGAGGGTTCGGTGCGGAGAACGACGAGTGGACTTTGACTGAGGCCGGCTGGCCGACGACCTGCAGGAGGGAAGCCTCCGCCGGAGGAGCGGCGTGCAGGGCCTTCTCCGGCCAAGCAGCCTCCTGCTGCGGTGGCTGCGACGCCGCCGCCTGCGCGCGCAGCCCCTCGGCGGACTGGGAGCAGGTCACGCTCCAGACCTCGAGGAAGGCGCCTCGGTGGCCGAGGCCGGGCGGGACGGGCAGCTCGAGCAGCACGAGCCACGAGGTCGGCGAGCGGCGCTGGAGAGACGCGTACGGCACGCCCTTCTCGACGGCGAGGCTGTACCTACCCGGGCACGTCCATGACATGTCCGGGACATGTCCGCGTTCGGTGTGCCCTTCTCGGCGAGGCGGTACGCGTCGCGGCTCGAGAAGGTGCGCCGCGACGCTCGAGTCGCCCTCCTCCCCCTCGCGAGGTGCAGGCTCGCACCTGTTCACAGCTGGAGGTGTGAAGAGACGCTGTTCACACCTCCCCCCCCTCGCGAGGTGCAGGCTCGCACCTGTTCACAGCTGGAGGTGTGAAGAGACGCTGTTCACACCTCCTCCCCCTCGCGAGGTGCAGGCTCGCACGGCCGAGCGGGAGGAGGGTGAGGAGCTCGAGGAGCAGCAGCTCGTGCGCCTGCAGGAAGGCTCCGGGAGAGGGGTCTCGGAAGGGTCTCGGAAGGGTCTCGGAAGGGTCTCGGAGGGGTCTCGGAAGGGGCTCGGAAGGGGCAGCTAGCTCGGGGGAGGAGCAGCGTGCGCCGAGCCGCCCGATCCCGCGTGCACCTCCGCCACCACGCCGCCCTGCTCCGACATGGCGCCTGTTCACAGCTAGAGGTGTGAAGAGACGCTGTTCACACCTCCGCCACCACACCGCCCTGCTCCGACATGGCGCCCACTCGCGCGCGCAGCAGCTGCGGCGGCGCAACCGCAAGCTCCGCCTCCCCGGCCGCCTCTCGGGAGCCGCCTGCCTCTGCGGCCGCCTCGCCGGGCCGCGGCAGCGGTGGGAGGAGCCATAGCATCGAGAGGCACCTGTTCACAGCTAGAGGTGTGAAGAGACGCTGTTCACAGGCAGCGGTGGGAGGAGCCACAGTATCGAGAGGCACTCGGTCAGGTCCTGCTCCGTCGGCGAGGTCTTCTCGAGCACCGCCACGCTCATCAGCCGGAGAGGGCCGCCGCACCCCGGCCCGCCGCACCTCGGCCCGCCGCCGGGCTCGCCTCCGCCGGCCCTTCCTCCGCCCTGCCTGCTCCCGCCGCCCTGCCTGCTCCCGCCGCCCTGCCTGCTCCCGCCTCGCGAGGCTTCCGGCCCGAGCCGCTCGGCCGAGTAGAGGCAGAGCGAGGCGACGACGCACTCCGTCCGCCACTGCGGCATGTTGAAGTAGGTTCCTGGAAAGGTGAGCGGTGGCAGCTGCGGCAGAGCGTCCGCCAGCCCTCCCAGCAGGGCGGAGTGGTCGAGCCGGTGCAGCAGCTGGCCAGAAGAGAGGCAGCGGACCAGCAGCGTGCCACTCCCCGAGGCGAGGCTGCCCACGCAGCCGCCGACCGCGTCCACCATCGCCGCGCTCACCACGCACAGGTCCTCGCGCCCGTTCTCCACAAAGCCTTGCGGGAGGGCGTGCGGCCGCCGCCACCGCCGCCGGCTCGCCCGCAGGTCGTAGAGCGTGAGGAAGCCGCCGAACTCTCCGAGCGCGAGCCACGGGCCGTCGATGGCGAGCGAGGCGACGTAGAAGGGCGAGGCGGTGGGCGAGTGGCCCATCTCGTACGGGAGCTTGCGGTAGGTCGCCTGCCCCGCCACCCGGTTGGAGGCTGCTTGGCGGCGGTGGGCGCAGCGCACTTGCCACTCGTCGCCGCCGGGTGGGTCCACGAGCGGGTCCTGCGACGGCGCCCACCGCCGAGCGTGCTCTCCGTGCATTGTCGCAAAAACCTCGCGCCAAATCCCCGGAATGGAGGCGGCGGCACGCCACGAGGTGCACACACTGCGCACGCGGCAGAGGCCGACGTCGGTGAGGCGGCCAAAGATCTCGGCGAGGCAGCCGGCGTCGAGCACGTCAGCCGGGGAGCCCTCGTTGAGGGTGGCGGCGGTCCGCGCCATTCTTGTGAGATTTGCGTCGCTCTCCACCATTTTTTTTGCCTGTTTCTCGTGTTTGGCCGCGTTGGGAGAGAGAGAGAGAGATTTTTAGCAATACCAAACAACTCTAACACTCACACGTTGCGTTGGGTAGCGAGGATTGGTGTGACGCGATCCACGCAGGCGTGTTTTCTGACGGCCGACCGTCAGTGCACGGAGTTGCCCCTTCTCCGACTGCCCCAGCCGGCTAGTTCCTGCGCAGAGTGGGGGCCCTGCGGCTTGCACGCGCCGCGGGCCGATTGCGGGCAGGAGGAGGGGGAGATGGCCATGCCCCCTCCTTTGATGATGTCCCTTGGGGACCAGAACTATTAAGAAAACAAAATACGCGAAACCCCCACCCCCCACCCAATTCTCCGACGTAGCCAGCCCTCTTGTGGCTTCGTTCGACGCACACGCTACTTCAGCCACAGAGAGTCCTGGACATGTCTATCAGAACTTCCTTGGGGGTGGGAGTCGCTAAACATATTCCCCGGGGCGGTCACCGCTGCCGCCCCCGGGGCGGTCGCCGCTGCCGCCCCCACAGGGCGATTTCAGCAAGTTTCATTATGAGAGTCGCCAGTTCGAACTATGAGTTGTCGATTCGACTCTCGGGGCCGCAGCCGTTGCTGCCCCCGTCCCCCCCTCGGGTTCGTCAGGCGCCCGCCGTTCAAGTTTCGGGCGCTCATGCCTAAGTGAGAGGGTGTGAACGGGACTATGCCCCTCCCTGAGAACGAGCAGAGTTCACGAGTTTCGCGGGAGTGACCCCATGAGCGGCCGCACACTGCTCGGTACCCCCCCTGCACATCTAAAGTCATGGCCGACCCCCCCCCCCAGCAGCAGCGCTCTGCTGCTGGGGGGGTCGGGACCCCCCCCCCAGCAGCAGCGCTCTGCTGCTAGGGGGTGCTGGCATCTCTGTACCGACAGCTGTAAGTAAGTACGGTTAGCGTTCCAGTCGTCGGCGAGGTGCTGGATATTAAATGGCTTGAGGGCGAGCCGCATGGCTTCCACCACGTCGCTGCCCGCCATTGCGGCGACGCGTCGCGGCGGACCTGACAGTTTTGCCGCGCGACGGGCCGCGCGCGCGTTTCAAAAGAAAAGTCGTTAAGCTCAGTCGATCGATTTCGTGAGCGAGCGATCCGAGGATCGAGCGGGGGACCGATAGGCTAGAGAGATCAACGCTGATCGATCAACGTCAGCCGAGACGCCCGAGTGAGTGGCTCACTAACACGGCTGTTAGTGTGGTAGTACAAGATAGACTCACATGGTCACAAGTCTTTAGTAAAACGCCAGCACTCGACACGACGAGGGTGTTTTGGGTTTGAAGGCCCGGCAAACAGAGCGTCTTCGAGCTTTCTGTTAAAACTAAAGTCAAGTTCAGAGGGGGGGGCGCCGGCTAATAGGTGGGACCCGGAAAACCTGGGTCCAATGCCTTCGCCCGCTGGGGGGGTGGGGCCCCCCCCCCCCAGCAGCAGCGTTCTGTTGCTGGGGGGGTCGGGACCCCCCCCCCCAGCAGCAGCGCTCTGCTGCTGGGGGGGTCAGACCCCCCCCCCTAGCAGCAGGGATGACTTTAGATGTGCAGGGGGGGTACCGAGCAATGTGCGGCCGCTCCATGGGAGAGAGAGATTTTTAGCAATACCAAACAACTCTAACACTCACACATGGGTCATCCGTCAAACCCGAGACCTAGCGCGGGTTCTAACTTTTTGCGTGGTCGTCTGCGCACGGTCTGCACGGTCAGAGTCATACCTGGCGTGGTCTGACAGAAGCGAGAAGGTGGGGTGTGTGGTCTCGCCGAGGGTTGCTACCCACCCTGCCCCATGCGCTACCCACATATAGAGCTGTCAAACGTTAAGAGCTGAACAGTGTTGCTAGTGTTAACAGTAACAACAGAACAACAGTTGGGCTCCCAACAACAGTAGCTAACGTTACTCGTTAGGCCAGCTTGAGCACTTGAGCACTGGGGATAGGGTCGATTCCGCATGGTACGGGACCCCTCGATCGTCTCGCCCTCCCTCACTGGTGTGTTCATTGAGGGGGTCATAACAAACACGGTACAGGATCGAGGTGCACGCTGCCAGAGCAGTGTCGTCCCCCCTCTCCCCGACGGCGATGGCGGTGTGACCGATCGAGCTACAAGAGGAGCTTGTTCAGCAGGATCCGGGACAGGTCTGGTGCACTACCTCACTGGGCCTGAGATCACCGTACGACGCCTCCCATCACCGTCTCGGGTTTGTGTGGGGTCGAACCACTCCGGGATGAGCAAGCTCATCGTTTTGTTCTGTGTTGTGTCCCTCCTCTGCGGGGGGGGGGGGGGGGGGGTTAATTGTCAAAATTCCTGTTGTGCAAGAGGGGAGAGGGCTCTGACGGAGTGCGTGGCGGGAGAGGGCCAGCTGAACAACAACAAGGAAGGCCTACCAGTGACCCACGACGATCTCCAGCGTCCAGTGCGGGTAATACCCGAAAAGACCTGAAAAACCCCGCGGGTGTATTTTCGGGTTTTACCCGGGTTTTTTGGCATTTCCTGCTTGCTGACCACACTGAACTCTACTACAGCAAAATCGCGCTCTACATCGCTCTACATCGGACTCACATCGTCACGCGCCGGATGTAGAGCTCTACAGCTCTACAGCGCTCCAGAGCGCTCTACATCTCTACAGCTCTACGAGCTCCTACAGCGCTCTACACTCTACATCCTCTAGACACCCTCCCTCAGCCTCACGCCTCGCGCAGCACGCAAAAGCTGAAAAGAAACCTCGCCGAAAAGAAGACGAAACCCGCCGCGGGTGGGAAGCGGACGACCTGCCGTTGGATCCACGACTCACACTCTCCAGACACGCACCTCGAATTAGCCGCTACTTCCGCAGTACCTTCCCGCGGGCTGAAGGATGGGGTACGGGTTGGCGAGGAGGAGCTTGCGGGCGAGCCAGCCAGGCGGCGTCGCCAGCACAGCAAGCTCGTCCTCGGCGCAAGCTCGCCGCGCCGCCCACCGGACGAACCAGCCGCCGGCGGCGCACGTGTCGACGGCCGAGCAGTCGCGCACGCCATCGGCCTCGCGCAGGCGGACGCGGGTCCCGCACCCCGACGCGCGCCACTCCTCGGCGGCGGCGTGGTCGTCGAGTGGCGGCGCGCCGGCGATGCGCGTGTACACGAGCTCAAAGCTCTCGTTGCGCTCTCTCATCGCCTCGAGCATCATCCGCACCTCGAGCGTCGGCAGCGTGTACCGCGTAAACGGCCGGCCGTGGGCGCCGTTGGACCGTTGCACCATAATGTAGCCGATACCGAGGCCGGTGAGCCCGCCGCCGACGCCCATGTTCTTGCCACGCAGGTTGCGAGCGCGCGCGCCCTGGTGCGTGAATAGCCTCCCCTCGTGGCCAACCGAGTGCAGCGTGTGGCGCACGAGCGGCTCCGGCTCGAACTCGAGCGTCTCGCCCGGGTAGATGGCGTTGAGGAAGCGAGAGGTCGAGCGCTCGACGCGCACTACGCCGCCCGCCAGGTCGCGCAGCGGGCCGAGCGCGCCGTCGGCCGGGCTGCGATGCGCCAGCCAGCGCTGGATGAGTCCGGTTGGGAGGAAGGCGTGGCTGGAGCCGCCGTGCTGCTTGATGTGCGAGAACATCGTGCAGCCACCCACGTCGATCAGCCCGAGCATGGGCATGCCGAACGCGTAGAAGGCCGCGCCGCCGATCAGCGCCCACGCGAGTGTGCGTCGGGCACGCGGCGGCAGCGGCGGCAGCGGCGGCAGCGGCGGCGGCGCCGGCAGCACCGGCGGCGCCGCCCTTGCCTTGTTGGAAGTGGGAGGCGGCGCGTCGTCATCGAGGACGAGGGTGCGGAGCGTGAGCGCCGCGAGCGCGCTGTAGGCGAGGTTGGCGACGACGCGCTCGCATGAGCCGTGCACCGCGCACACGGTCGCGGTCACGCCCACGACGAGCGCCGCGCCGAGGGCGACGCCGCGCGACGCCTCGCCGCCGTGCAAGCTCAAAGCCGCCTCCACCTCTGCCACGGCGCGCACGCTCGCGTGCGGAGTGACCCAGAAGAGGCGCGAGGCGGACAGGGCGCCAAAGTCTGCGATGGAGAGGGGAAGCGGCGCGGCCATGATCCCCAGGTGCAGCGCGAGCGCGAGCGCCACGCCGAGGCGCCACGCCGTCCGCGATGGGCTGAGCAGCAGAATCGGAATGCCGCACTCGACGATGAGCGTAATGTGCGGTGCGGTGGTGGCGACGAGCAAGACGAGCGATTTGGCGAGGAGCGGCTCGGGCAGCCAGCCGCAGAGAATCTGCACGAGCATGAGCGACGAGCACGACAGCCGCGGATCCGAGTGGTCCACATTCGCCTTCCACAGCCCGCTCGCCGCGTAAAATATTGCCATCTGGATTCGAATCACGTGCGAGATGAAGGCGATGTCGCCGCTCACGAGGAGGAGCGCGAGAATGACGGCCGCGTCCGTGTTCATCGCCCACCAGTCCATGTCGACGACTGCAGGCAGATGCCATGCGATGGTGCACCAGTTCGTCACGGCGGAGCCGATGAGCGTGGCCTTTGATGGCCGCACGAGAGCGGCGAGGACGAACGGCGCCTGTAGCGCAATGAAAAGCGTCGGCTCCGGTGGCGACGTGAAGCGGCACAGCTGGTAGAAGGCGTGCACGCGCGCGTAGGCACGCCAAGGGCAGGGCCCCGGGCGTGGGCATCTACCCCCCAGAGCAAAAACCCGGCGCGGAGGGCAAAAAGAATTTTCGCTGCCTCCTCGTTTTACAACAAAACTCCAACTCCATCCCTGCTTCTTTTTTATTTTTCTTTACAACAAAACTCCCGGAATTCAGTAAAAAGAATTTCGCAAGAACAAGAAAACGATTTGGCTTCTAGCGTAGCATCCGCGACGCCGACTTCGACACGAAGCCTCGGCAGACCGGGCAAGCCGTGTTGATCGGCTCCATGCCGCAGCTCGTCTCGACCTCGCTGTCGTCGTTGAGCCAAGTGTGCAGGCAGCGGTAGTGGAAGAGGCTCTTGCAGCAGTGCGTGGCGCCCCAGCCGCTCGGGTCGCGCGGCTGCAGGCGCGCCTCGGGGTGTGCGCTGAGGTCGTCCAAGCAAATGACGCACTCGAGGGCCTCCTCCGCTACTGCTGTAGCCGCGGACACGCCCGCAACTGCGGCAGCCGCCTCCACCTCCATCTCCGACTCCTCCTCGCTACCGCTCTCCACCTCCGCCTCCACCTTTACCTCGTCGTCACATGGCGGGGCAGCACCCGCCCCCGCCGTAGCCTCCGCCCTCGCCGCAGCCTCCGCCCTCGCCGCCTGCTCTGCTGCGCGCGCCTGCCGCCTCGCCGCCCTCTGCTCGCTCGCGGAAGGCGGCGGTTCGGAGAGCAGCGAGTTAGCCACGGCAGCGGCAGTGTCCGCCGGGTCGAAGCCGTCCTCCTCCTCCTCATAGCTGGCCTCGGACGGCCCTGCTGCGCCTTGCGGTGGTGCTTGCTGCGGCTGCGGCTCGAGCAGGCGGACGGTCGTGTCCCACAGGTGCCGCGCACGCGCCAGCGCCGCCTCCTCGGCGGTGGCGAAGGTGCCGAGGTGAACCTGCTTGCCGCCAACCCTCACCCTCAGCCTGTACTTCTTGCTGCCTTGCCGCGTTGGGCAGTAGCAGACGCCCCTATAGCCGCTGTTGCTGCTGCTGCTCGTAGCCAGAGTCAGGCCCTCCCTCTTTGCCTGCCGGACTGCCCCGGCGCCAGCGGCAGTGGAAGGCACGGGTGGCGGCGGCGGCGGGTAGAGCGCAACCATATCCCTGCCCGCCTCCCTGCGGGCGCAGAAGAGCGCCGCCTGCTCGGCGGTGGCGAACCAGCCGAGAGTGACTTTCCTGCCGCCAAACGTCACCTCCAGCTTGTACTTCTTGCTGCCTTTCTGCTTCGGGTAGTAGCCAACGCCCCTGTAGCCGCTGTTGCTGTCGCCGCTGGTGACAAGAGTCAGGCCCTCCCTCTCCGCCTGTCGGACTGCCTCGGCGCCAGCGGCAGAGGAAGGCGCGGGTGGCGGTGGTGGCGGCGGTGGCGCGGTGAGATCGCTGGTGTCCCTGCCCGCCTCCCTGCGGGCGTAGAAGAGCGGCGCCTGCTCGGCGGTGGCGAAGTAGCCGAGTGTGACCCTCTTGCCGCCAAATTTCGCCCTCAGCTGGTACTTCTTGCTGCCTTTCTGCTTCGGGTGGTGGAACACACCCCTGTATCCGCTGTTGCTGCTGCTGCTGCTGGCCAGAGTCAGGCCCTCCCTCTCCGCCTGCCGTATCGCCTCGGCGCCAGCGGTAGTGGGAGCAGCGCGTGGCTGCAGCAGCTTGGCGGCGTCGGCGCGGCCGTACTCTGAGCGAGCGTAGGCGGTGGCCGCCTCTTTGGCGGTGGCGAAGGAGCCGAGGAAGACACGCTTGCCGCCATCCCGCACCTGCGCTTTGAACTTCTGTCTGCTGCGGCTGTAGCTCACGTTCTTGTAGCCAGTCGTGCTGTTCTTGGTGGCTGGGATCAACATGAGGCGCTCGGAAGCCTGTTGCTGCCGCGAGCCAGCCAGCGCCATCAAAACAAAGAATTTCGCGCCGGGGTGGGGGCCCTAACTCGTGATAGGCCACTAGTTTCCCGCTGGAGACTCACGGAGATCCTCTCCTCTCCTACCTCTTCTTCTGCCTCTGCGTCCTTCACGGACTCTCCGTTGATTCACATCTTTTACTTCATTCATCTGTTACGGAAGTTCGAACTTCCGCGGACGCGCGCTGAGGGCCCAACTTCAGAATCGTGCTTTGAGTTGGGTTGTTTCGTGTTGGGTTGGGTTGGGTTGTTGGGTTGTTCCGTGAGGTTGGGTCGTCGGCGCGAATGGTGACTCGCCCGCTCGCTGCTCTGATTCACCCTCCTAAAGGTAGACACAGGTCTCCGAGGGTTGGCCGCGTACCGGGTTTCCCCTTAACTGCAGGACGCCCCCTCTACTCGGAGCTAATAAACACCACACTGCACGCCCCGTCTGTTTTCTTTCTTTTTTTTAGGGGGCGTTCTGAAGTTAAGGGGAAACCCGGTAGACGGAGCCAACCCTCGGAGACCCGTGTTTACTTTACGGCCCTTTCCCTGCGAACGGCGAACGCGCACCCCCCAGGGCTAGGGCTCTCTAGCCCGCAACCCGAATACCCGATCCCGATCATCTGGCCCGCTGGGTGCGCTTCTTAGCTCCCCGGCCCTGGATGTGAGGTTGCCGACTGCACTCCAAATGCTCCAAGTGCAGCGGGCATGTCACAAAAATAGAGGAACACCAGAGGGAGCAACAAGTGCGAGACCCCATCAGTAGCACTATCTATCGTCACAACTCGTCTTTGGCCGCGCCTCCTGGGCTGCCTGGCTGGCTGACTGCTGTGGAGAGGTCGGTCTCGCCGCCCTCCTTGGTGACGCGCCTGTTATCGAGCAATCGAGGGGCCTGTCTTACTTACTTACCGAGTCAAGGCTTCTTAAAAAGAAAGAAAGAAAGAAAACAGACAACCCAAGGGAGGGATGGGAGGACGGCACGCCGCCACCACACAGGGATTTTAAGGAGAGGTGTGTGATGCGCTAGCCGTCGCCCACCCTAGGGAGTCTGCCTCTTCCTATCTCTCTTCGCAGTCTCTCGCCGCTTCTCGCTGCAACCTTCATGCCACCTCGCGGTCGTCCCACTCTCGTCGTTCTCTCCTGGTTCTCTCCCTTGTCACTTCCTCCTCTGTCGCGTCGTTCTCTTCTGCCTCGTCCTGCGACGCCGCCGCCTGCCGGTCCCTTGTTCTCGCGGCTTCTTTCGCCTTTCGGCGCAACTCCGTCCTCCTCGCGGCGTACCCTGGCCCCTCGAGTCTATCGAGCTCCCCTCGCGCAAGGACCACATTTCTGACTCCCACATCCCACTCCGATCATTTGCCGCCAAGTCATGTCGTTGCTCAGGTCCACTCTCTCTTCGAACACTCGTGCCTCTACAACATGTACATGTACATGTACGGATGATGCCGGCGCTGGGGTCCCCTTCGGGTGCATCGTGACATCTGACAACTGGATTTCCACTGGTTCGTCTTCCTCGGAGTCATCTTCTCCGGCTTCCTTCCTTCCGCTCGGCTCTTCGCTCGGTACGTTCGGTGTGGCTCACCCTCCATCCATGCCGTGAACCAGGCGCTTTATCCACCCTATATTCTTCTCTCGTTCCTCTGCCCGTGCCTTGGTCTTGTCGTTGTAAGGCTTCTTAGACTCTCTTGCTTGCGGGCGTCTCTTTCTCCATGTCCATGTGTGTTCGGTCGCCGAGATCAGGCCGAGATGATGTAACGCCCAAACACCCGGCGTGCACTGCAGGGTGCCCGCCCCCGCCGGCGCCGCACTGCCGCACACGTGCACGTAACGCAGCAGGCCAAGGCCACGCAGGAGCCACGACCGATTATGAGCTATGCCGCTCGCACCACCGGGTACGAGCCTTCGCCGCTCTCGGTGCAGGCCAGCTTTGCCGCGCGAGACCTGGCGAGGAGGTGCTCGGTGTCAGACTTCGGAGCGGACGCCTCGGGCAACAGCAGCTCCACGGCAGCGATTGGCAACGCACTTGCCGCGTGTGGAGAAATCATATTTGAGCATGGGCGCTTCATCAGCGGCACCATTGAGCTTCCTCACGATACCGTTGTGCGCATCCGCAGCAGCGCGGTGGTGCTCGGGGCGAGCTCCAAGTCGGGCGAGTACATCACTGCGAGCCGGAATCGCTGGAGCTCGTATCAGGACTACGGGCACGGCGGCTGGAGCGACGCGCTCTTCTATGGCAATGGTGTCAGGAACGTGACTATCACTGGTGAAGGTGTGGTCGATGGAAACGGAGGCTTGGCGAACAGCAAGCCGCCCAAAGGCGGCGGCTGCAAGATGTTCTCGTTTGTGGACTCGGCTCGGGTGGCAGTCACGGGCAGCCTGACGCTCCGCGATGGCGGTTGGTTCACCATGCTCTTCACCAACTGTGACGGCATCCATCTCGCCGGGTTTGACCTTCGCGCGGTTCGTGACGGCATCAACCTGATGCAGAGCAGAAACGTGCATGTGGAAGACATCCGCATCCACGGCGGGAGAGATGACGCGCTCAAGTTTGGAAGCGACTATAGCCGCGGCAAGTCTGTGGCTAGTTACAACGTGCTCGTCCGCAACAGCATCCTTGGCTCCAGCCATGGATATGCTGCCATTGCGTTCGGCACCGAGACGGTAGGCGACTTCTACAATTTCACGTTCGAGAACCTTAAGCTGATGGGCGCGATGTCAGGAATCGCTCTGACGTCCTACGACGGTGCGCACATTCACGACCTTACTTTTAGGGATATTCAGATGAGCGATCTCGCCTCGCCGTTCTTCTTTGCGATCTACGCCCGATTGCGCCGCCCAATGAAGCTGGTCGAGAGCCGCGACGCGCGAGTTGGCAGCATCCGCAACATCAATTTGCATCGCATCTTTGCAGAGAACCTGCGCGCAAGGGAAACAAAAGGTCTGTATGCGACTCCGGTCGCCATGCTCGATGGTATGCCTAGATTAGTGCTTGAGCACATCTTTCAAGAGCATCCTATTGGGCCGGGCATCTCGTTCCGGGACGTCGAGCTGCGTTTCCCAGGCCTGGGCGAGGTGGCAGCAACATGTTTGCCCGGCATAACACTGGCAAAAAAGTACCCTATGGGCGACGTTCCCGCTTATGCCGCGTACTTTCGAAGGGTTCGGGGCGTGCATCTGAAAAACGTTACCGCCAGCCTTGCTCCCGCAGTTGCCGACGGCCGGCCTGCAATCGTGATCGAGGATTCCAATGCCGTGCAGCTTCGAGACGTGGCCGTGCACCGCTCCAATGGCAGTGGCTACGATGTTGAGGTCCGTCGCAGTCACAGCATCGACAGCAGCGTGGGCTTGGAGGTTGTGCAAGACCCGTGCAATCCCCTTTTGCTCGGCTCTAAGCTTGGGGATCCCCTTTTGCTCGGCTCTAAGCTGGCCAGGACGATCTCACTCTGTGGTTACACATGGTGCCTACGATTCCAAGTGACTGCGCTGTGCGGTCTTCTCTTTCTGGGCTGCTGCTGCTGGTGCTACCTCCGGGTTCGGCCCAGGAGACCGGTCACCGCCTCGAAGAGAATCTCTCTCTCCGCCTCGGGGTACTGTCCCCGCGAGGGTGAGCCGAGAGAAAGAGAAAGGCTGAGCGCTTAAAGGTGTCAAAATCGCGGCACCGTGACGAGGCTCGGTCCTGCGTAGCACTTGGAGCACTTGGAGTGCAGTTATGAACCTCACACCCTGGGGGCCGCGGAGCTGAGAAAGCGCACCCAGCGGGCCGGATGATCGGATTTGATCGGCCGCATGTACATGATCCGCGGGAGGTTGCGGGCAAGAAAAACCCCTCTCATACGGCCTATCACGGTTCACGCTTCACGGGGGGATGCGCGTTCGCGGGGAAGGGGCCATAAAGTAAACACGGGTCTCCGAGGGTTGGCCCCGCGTACGGGTTTCCCCTTAACTGCAGGACGCCCTCTACTCAGAGGCCGATGTTTTTCTTTGGCGTTTTGCTCTGCGCGCCGGGCCGGCCCGAGCAGGCCGTCAGGTGCAACATACACATATGGTCCGCTGCGCGACGCTCGTCATCGGCCCGGCCGGCGCCGGCAAGTCGACATACTGCAACCTCATGCGCACGCACTGCGAGGCGCAGCGGCGGCGCGTCCACGTCGTCAACCTCGACCCAGCAGCGGAGCACTTTCGGTACCCGGTCGCGGCCGACATCCGCGACCTCGTGCCGCTCGAGGACGTGATGAGCGAGCTGCGGCTGGGCCCGAACGGCGGGCTCATCTACGCGATGGAGTACCTCGTCGACAACATTGACTGGCTCGAGTCGGAACTCGACGACCTCGGTGCTGCCGCCCGCCTCCCGCCGTGCGCAGCTGCCGCCGCTGCCGCCGCTGCGCGCGGTTTCACTGCTCTACTGCCTGCTCCGCTGCCGCCCGCCGCTGCCGCCGCCGTCGCGCCCGCACTGCGGCTCTGCCCCGCTCTCGCCCGCTCTCGCCGCCGCTCAGCGCGGCTCGCTGCGCCTCGTCACGTCTCAGGCGGCGACGAGTACGTCCTGTTTGACTGCCCGGGCCAGGTCGAGCTCAATACCACGTCACATCACATCGCATCGCATCGCATCGCACCACCTCCCACTGTCTGGCTGCCCCTGAGGTCGAGCTCTACTCGCACGTGCCCGCGATGAGCCGCGTCGTCTCCGAGCTGCAGCGCATGGGCTTTCGGCTCGCCTCGGTCTACCTGATCGACTCGACCTTCCTGCAGGACGCGACCCGATCCTGTCGATTCAGAACTGACACGCCGTGACGGGTGACACTCTCACTCGGCTCGACCTCCCTGCAGGACGCGCCAAAGTTCGTGGCCGGCGTGCTCGCCTGCCTCTCCGCCATGACGATGCTCGAGCTGCCGCACTGCAACGTGCGGAGCTCAGCCCCGGGCATCGCGCGAGACGCCGCCCTCTTGGCGGCGAGCGGCTCACGCGCCGGAGTGGCGAGCAGGTGCTCTCAAAGTGCGACTTGCTGCCCAACCGCCGCCTGCTCGACGAGTTGCTCGACGCGGACGCGGCGGTGCCGCGCGCTCGAGGCTCGACGAGTCCGGCCTCTCCTCGCCGCGAGCTCTTCACGGCTCCGGCTGTGAATAGGTGCTGCGCTCGAGGCTGGACGAGGGCGCGCGCCCTCCCCCCCCCCCCCCGCCCCCCTCCGCTCAACGCTTCCCGGCGAGCTCTTCACAGCGCCGCGGCGTGAGTAGGCACGCGCCCCGCCTTCCTCCGGCTCAACTCGGCCATCTGCGAGCTGCTCGAGGACTGGTCGATGGTGCAGTTCCTGCCGCTCGACCCGCGCGACACCGACTCGGTGGACGAGATCCTCGCGCAGATCGACAACGCGCTGCAGTACCACGAGGACGTCGAGCCGCGCGACCCCGACGAGCGGGACGAGGACGACCCCGAGGTGGAGGAGCACGACGAGTCATGACGCGCGGGAGTGTCCCCCGGGAGGCTCTCGAAAGGCACTCTGGGGGCGACGTCTGTGATGAGCTCTGACGTGTGCGTGTATGGCGTGTGCCGGGGAATATGTGTTTTTTGCAATGTGGCGTTCCCGGGAGGTCGTGGCTCGTGCCAGCTTGGAGCACTTGGAGCACTTGGAGTGCAGCGGGGCCGGGGGTCAGAGTAGCCTCACATCCAGGGCCGGGGAGCGGAGCGGCACTTGGAGCACTTGGAGTGCAGTCATCAGCCTCCACATCCAGGGCCGGGGAGCTAAGAAGCGCACCCACAGCGAGCCAGATGATCGGGATCGGGTTACGGGCTGAGAGCCCTAGCCCTTGGGGGGTGCGCGTTCGCAGGGAAAGGGCCGAAAGTAAACACGGGTCTCCGAGGGTTGGTCTGCGCTTTGGGTTTCCCCTAGCGGCGGAGAGCCCCTCTACTCGAAGCACACTTGGAGCACTTGGAGTGCAGTCGGCAACCTCACATCCAGGGCCGGGGAGAGCGCACCAAGCGGGCCGGATCTTGGAGCACTTGGAGAGTGCGGTCATCAGCCTCACATCCAGGACCGGGGAGCTGAGGAGCGCACCCAGTTGGCCGGGATGATCGGGATCGGGTTACCGGCTAGAGCGCGCCCGCCGGCGCGCTCTAGCCCTCGGGCAAGCCCTAGCCCCGGGGGTGCGCGGTCGCAGGGCCATAACACGTCTCCGAGGGATGGTTCCGTGTACCCGGATGCACTTGGAGCACTTGGAGTGCAGTCGGTAACCTCACATCCAGGGCCGGGGAGCTAAGAAGCGCACCCAGCGGGCCGGATGATCGGGATCGGGTCACGGGCTAGAGAGCCCTAGCCCCGGGGGTGCGCATTCGCAGGGCAAGGGCCTTAAAGTAAACACGGGTCTCCGAGGGTTGGTTCTGCGCTTTGGGTGTCCCCTAGCGGCGGAACGCCCCCTCTACTCGGAGCTAGTAAACACCAGACACTAGACACGAGCATGACGTACACTCTCACCCGACATCGAGAGAGAGAGAGAGAGAATTCTTGATACGAAACCACGACGACACACACCAGTCGACTCGCATCGGTTGCCTCCATGAACGGCGGAGCTATTCTCGCGCCCACACCACACCTGGCTCCAACGTGGACACGCCCATAGCTGGGGACACTACTAGGTCACGCATGGCATCACAGAAGTTTTATCTCTGGGCCCCGAAAGGCATCTCTAGCAGTGTCGTTACACATGCCCCCTCCCCTCCTGGGCGCATGCGCCTCACGTCTCGCCAGAGCATAAGCCCTTGGCGTGTGGCGAGACGAGTTTTTCGCCATCGCAGCGAGCAGCAAGCCGCCCGCCGCAAACAGCCGGAGGCCTCGCCGCGGCCCTGGCTGCGCCGCGGTCCCGCACCCGTCGACGCAGCTCCCCCCGCGGAAGACCGCGCGTAGCTCTCTCTCTCTCTCTCTCTCTCTCTCTCACCCGACATCGCCACTCAGGGCTCCGAGCCGCACCAATTTCTTGCTTGCCCGACAAGCCGACAATATGGTGACAACCTGGGGGCACCATCCTTCCTCGCAACCGCTCTCGCTCACGCCTCCCGCGCCCTTCCAGGCGCTCAGCATAAACCAGCAGCTCCTGGGCGGCCTCGCGGCGGTCATGACGTTGCGCCACGTCTTCAACGTCTCTCCCCTCTTCGTACTGCTTTGCCTCGGCCTCTTCCTCTGCTTCGCCTCCGGTGGCCGCGGCCCGCCCGGACGCGAGGAGGCGCGCGCTGCGCCGCGCCGCCCGCACTGCCAGCGCCACTCGCACCTCCCGCACCGCCGGTTTCGCCCCCTCTGCCAGCACCGAATGCCCCCGGCCGCCACCAGCCGCCCGCACTGGTCACCCCGCCGCACTGCCGCACTAGCCGCCCCTCGGCACGCGGCGGCGGCAGCCGCGCCTCGGCGAGCGGCCGCGCCGCGCCTTCCACCCGGCCACTCCGCCGCCGAACTCTCGCCCGCCCGCGCCGCAGCCGCCTCGTTGCGCTCTGCTCGCCGCAAATCTCGCCGACAGATGGTCGCCAGTCAAGGTGGTCGCCAATGCTCCGTTAGGTCCAGCCCGTGCACGAGACGGGGCTGCTCGACGGGCTGCAGTGGGGCGTGAGTGCGATCCAGGGGCGCCGGCCGTACATGGAGGATATGCACCAGGTCTCCGCATGCCCACGCTCTCCCTCCCTGCCTCCCGCCCGCCGCCGCTGCCCCCGGCACACGCACAACCACACACTCACGGCAGAGCAGCGGCGGAGGAGGCCTCAGTGCGACTCCGAGGGGTCGCGCCGAGCCGTGGGCTCGGTCCCAGCGAGCGACGATCTCAAACGCACCCCTGTCCGCCTGCTGTTTGCGCGAGAGTCGAGAGATCTTCCGCCAGCCTCCGCCGCAGCAACCGCCCCAGGTGTCCGTACCTCACCTCACCTTACCTTACCTTCCCTTACCTTACCAGGTGTCCGGTCTCTCCTCGACTTGCGGCGCTGCGGGGTGCCAAGCCCCGACACGCGCCCGCGAGCCGAACCCACCCCAGCACCCCACCCCACCCCTTTCCCCGCCGGTGCGCACGCCCCACCCCCCTTCCTCTACCCCGTCGCCTCGTCCAACCGCTGCCTGGTCCAAGTGCTCGCCCTTCCCAAACCGCTCGCCAGGCTCACGCACTTCTTCGCCGTCTACGACGGGCACGGCGGCAAGCGAGCCGCCGCGTGGGCGAGAGGCCACCTCCTGCCCAAGCTGCAGGCGTACATCGTCTCGGCGGTGGAGCGGAACGGCGGCGCGCGGACCGCGAGTAGTAGCAGCGTAGGAGTAGCAGCGTAGGAGTAGCAGCGTAGGAGTAGCAGCGTAGGAGTAGCAGCGTAGTAGTAGCAGCGTAGTAGTAGCAGCGTAGCAGAATTCCCCTCGGCTGCTCGCTTAGCCGCGGACCGCTGGCGTCCGTCTGAGGCCCGCCACGCGCTCTGCAGCCGCCGCGGTGCCTCTGCTGTCCCCTGGGCCTGCGCCCTGTGGGCCTGCGCCGCCCTGTCCGCTCGCGGCAGTCCTGTGACGTGGCGGGCAGTCCTGCGACGGCAGTCTTGCGACGGGCTGCCTCTGCCCGCCCCTGCAGGCGCGCAGCTCGGCGAGGACGACGTGGCGCGCGCGTGCGTCGACGCGTGGCTGGCGACCGACGGAGAGCTCGTCAAGCACGCGGCGCGATCTCGGCTGACCTCGGTTGATCTCGGCTGATCTCGCGGCATCAGGAGAGTTCGTCAAGCACGCGGTGCAAAATGCGATCCCGGACGGCTCCACCGGCATCTGTTGCATCCTCCTCCGGCCAGCGACGCCGGGCGGGAGGCGCGCGCGCGCGGGGGGGGGGAGAGCGGGCCGACGCCGTGGCGGGCTTTGCTCGGACCCCTCTCGGATCCCTCCTGCAGGCGGCGTCTAATGGTTGTCAACGTCGGAGACTCGCGCGCCGCGATGGTCCACGCGGAGGGCAGTGCGAGGTGCGGGGAGATCGAGTAGAGATCGGGCCGAGATCGAGCGCAGACAGTGCGCAGTCGGCTGGCGGTCCCCGAGGGGTCCATCCACCACCAGCACCATTCACTCGTCCACGACACGTCCACGACACGCCCACGACACGTCCACGACACGTCCGCAACACGTCCGCGACACGTCCACGACACGCCCACGACACGTCCGCGACATGTCACGGTCCTCCCGCAGGCCGCTCTCCGAGGACCACAAGCCCAACCGGCCCGACGAGAGGGCGAGGGTCGAGGCAGCGGGGGGGCACGTCATCTTTGCCGGGTGCTGGCGAGTGCAGGGTGCGCACGCCGCCTTGCCAGCTCCCTCCCCTCCCCTCCCGCTTCGCCGTCAGCCGTGGCCCGTGCGGAAGAGGGGTGCGGAGAAGACAGTGCGGAGGAGTGCGGAGAGAGAGGCTGCGGCGAGGGGTTGCGGACGAGTCCGAAGACTCCATCCTCCTCCCCTCTCAGGCGACCTCGCCGTCTCGCGCGCGTTTGGGGACTGCCATCTAAAGCGGTGCGGCGCCATGGCGGAGCCAGAGAGATCAAGACCTCGCCTGCGGTCTCGGCTGATCTCGGCTGATCTCGGCTGATCTCGGCTGCCAGGTACGGCGTCACGGCGGAGCCTGAGATCAAGACGTACGAGCTCGGGCCGTCCGACGCCTTCTTGGCGCCGTCGCCGAGCTCGTGTGCGTCTCTCCCGGCTGCTGGGTGTGTGCGACACGCCCCCCCCTTCTGCAGGTGCTCGCGTCGGATGGGCTGTGGGACGTGGTCGACGAGCAGCAGTGCGCAAAGGCGCCGCCGCCGCCTACCCCGCCGCCGCCACCAGGAGTAGATGGTGCGCTACTTTGTGGCGAAGTCGCGGGCCACAGCTGAATCCTCCATCACGGCGCGGATCTCCCTTATCCGACCCGCCGCAGCAGCGGCCGCCACCGCCTCTGGAGCCCCCCCTGCGGAGCGGTCGCAGCACTTTGAGCACCGGCCGCCGCCGCATCCTCCGGAGCAGCACTTGGAGCGGATGCGCTTGCAGCACGACGGAGGCGGGACGGCACCTCGCGCGAGGACCGGCACCAGCGCCTGCGCTGCTTTTGAGGCGATGGCCGCCCGGGCTGTCTGCGCGTTGGGAGTCGCCTGGTTGCCACCGGATTTCTTGAGGGATGACTTGAGGGGAGGCTTTGCCGCCGCAGCACACTCCTC
>NW_005201223.1:220131-252743 GCF_000372725.1 Emiliania huxleyi CCMP1516 | reverse complement strand
CGCCGCGATCCCCAGGTGGTCCTGCGCGCGCCGGACGCAATCACCGCCGCCTCCGCCCTCTGCGACCTCGCCTCCGTGCGCGGCTCGATGGACAACATCACCTCGCTCGTGGTGGACGTGCGGCAGCTCTCTTGAGGTGGGCGGGGGGCAAACACGGGCGGGAGGCCTGGAGTGAGCGCCGTACGATGGGGCGCCGTGGGCCTGTACAATGCCGCTGCGCCGCCGCCGACTCGACACTCCCTTGCCCGCGTCGCGAGGGGCTCGCATTCAGCCCGCTGTCCTCTCGCGCGCCCGCCGCCAACGGGCACCGCCACAGCCATCGGCATCGCCAGCTGAGGAGGGGGAGGGTGCAGGCAAGTCCGTGTTGCGCTTTCGAACCGGATAGAAAGGGGCCCCCTCTCAACGAAAAAAAAAGTGCTCCTCTGGGGGGCGTCAAGCGAGTGACTCGTCACGACTGGATTGCAGCCTACTTTCGATTGCGACCCCAACCTGCCATTTCAATGGCGAGAACGAAGGAGACAGCAGCCTGGGCGGCGTCGGCGTTGGCCGGCATCTGGGTGCTCACGACGGTAAGCGGGCCCTCTCCAGCCATATTCCCAATCCCTTCCCTCGCCAGCCTCCCTCGCCGCTGTCGCCGCTTGCTCGCGCCCGACTTTGGCTTCATTACCCTCCCGCCGCCTCGCCGCTCTCGCCCGCTTAATTGCCCGCTCGCGCCCGATTTACTCGTATTTTGACCCTTTCCTCATCATCGCAGGCGGCTGCACCCGTCGGTGGCTACGGAGCAAACACCCCGTACAACCACGACTTCGATGGTCTCGATGAATACGCCATCGCCGTCGGCGCGTTCTCGATCATCCTTTCGCTCGTTGGGCTCATGATGTCACTCGGCAAGGGACCAGATGGCGATCGTACGCTGATTGCTGTGCGCGGCTACAACATCACGGTCTCGCTCTTTCTGGCCCTCTCCCTCGTGCGCGTCTAGATGTTAGCCATGCCCCCTCCTCCTCCAACACCGTCAACCTCCCCCGCCCCCGTCCCCTCCGCCTCCCTCCGCCTCGCCCTCTCCTCCGCCTCCCTCGCCCGTGTCCCCTCCTCCTCCGCCACCGTGTGCTCTCACCCGCTCCCGGGATCGCCCGTGCTCTCACCCGCTCCGCCCCCGCCGATCAGGCCCTCTGGAACGGCGCTGGCGCTGGCATCACGACCTGGTTCGACCCCTTCAAGCCCCCCGAGCCTGCGGCCGGGAATGGCTACTTCGCGGTTTGGCTCGGCTTCCTTATCGCCCTGAGCCTCCTCAGCACGGAGATGTCCAAGGGATCCGGGGAAGAGCCGAGTGAGTCCTCCACGCAGCTGAGCCGATCCGGCCACGCCCGATCACGCCCCGCTCCCTCTGTCTGCCTATCGGCAGGCGCCAAGGAGAGCGACGACTTGAAGTCCTACTCCCTCCCCCTCTTCGTCTGTGAGCCACACCGCCCTCCGCAGGGAAGCATGCCCTTCCGCCCCAAGCCTGAGAGCTGGCCGCGCCATCGGCCTGACTCCTAGGCGCACTCATCCTGATGCTCGACTCGATCAAGCCTGTGAACGAGGACTTCAAAGACACGACGCGGTGGCCGCTGGTGGTTCCTGAGGACTACAAAACGCGGTACCTCTCCTACGCCTACTTTGCGATGGCCGCCGCCGTCACCACCCTGATCGTCACCGGCCTCATACTCACGGGCGCAGAGGTCAACAAGGCGGCTTCGCAGGCCACCATGGCCATGACCTCCACGCCTCTACTCCCTCGTCTTGCCACACACAGCATACCCCGACCCCGCGCGCCATCTCCCCACCTCCCCACCCCCATCCACTAGCTCCCCATACGCTCCCCATCCCTCACTCTCCCACTGTCTGTACTGTGCTCGCAGGCGCTCATCCCGATGCTTGCGCTGCTGTGGACGGCGGTCGCCGGCATCCTCACCTTTTCCAACGCATCAAACTGGACCGGCATCAACAATGGCTTCTTTGCTGCGTGGGCCGGCGCTTCCGTCGCCGCCTCCATGTTCCTCGGCGGCGGCGCCGGCTTCATGAGCCAGGAGATGGCCAACTTCCGCATCTTCGCGATTGGCATCGTCGTGCTCGTCGCAGCGTACTTCGCCAAAAAAGGCCCCGCGGGGTCGTGGGACGATGGCGATAAACAAAAATCCAACATGGTTTACAAGGACAACATCGTGCCGGTGCGCTCTCACGCCGAGGCCCTCTGGTCCAGGAGCTGTCTCGTGCGGCGACGCCGACGCCGCCGCCTCTCCCCCGCCCCCCCCGCCCCGCCCGCCCCAGTTCGCCCCTCCTCTTCTCTCCAGCCCTCTCCTCCGCGCCGCGCAGGACGACCAAGCGTACCTCATCTCCGTCGGAGCCGTCAGCGCCATCCTCGCCCTCTTCGTCTACCTCTGCGGCAAGTCCCTCTGCTGCCTGTCGCCGGATACCCTCAACACGGTGCTCTTTCGCGTCGGCGGCGAGGACATGACGGTCACGCTGCTGATCGCCCAGTTCCTGTTCGTGTGGACCGGCGCGGGGGCCATCGTGGCCACCTTCGGCGTCCCTGGCGGAGGCTGCTTCTCCAACCCGTCTGAGACAGCAAACGGGTGACGCCCCCTCGCCACTGCCGACCGCCCCTGCCAGCCCAGTCCCTGCCCCCGGCGACTCTCTCCCACACTGCCCCGCGCGCCCTCCGCCTCCCCCCCCCCACACCCCCTCCCTTCCCCGCCCGTACAGCTACTTTTCCGTCTGGATGCTCCTCGGCGCCGCCGTGTCCAACCTGGCGAAGGCGATGCCCGACATGGCCGCCAAGGGCTCATACAAAACCGTCGCGTCGAGCGTCGAGATTTACTACTTCCCGCTCCTCCTCTGCTCCGTCGTCGGCATCGGTGAGCCTCGCGCGTGTGTGTAGAGGGGGAGGCGACGCGACGTCCGCAGCACGTCCTCTGTTAAACAACGGCAGGCGCAATCTTCGACGAAAACAGCATCGTCAAGCTGATCACCAAAGGGAGCGACAGCGAAGAGTACGGAGAGTACGTCTACGCCCTCTGCGTGTTCTCTGTCACGGTGCCGCCTCCCCCGCCTTGCCCCCCCCCCCCCCAGGGAGCCTTGGCGCAAAACAGCAACCACCCGGTGGTGTGGCGCGACCGCAGGCGTTCTGCTGCCTCTACTCGATCGTCCTCGAAAAGCCCCCGTTCGGGATCCTGGTGAAGAGCTTCAAGGTGCTTGTCTTCTTCATGTGGCTCAGCCTTACCGGTGCCCCATCCCCTCGTCTCGCCCTGCTACCGCTGCAGCCTCGCCTCGACTCCGCGCGAGGTCTCTCTCTCTCTCTCACCCCGGCGGCGCGTGCTTGCTGATAGGTGTCCTCACCTGGCGCACCGGGGGCACGTACACCGCGGCAAGTGCGCCATCGCTCCCGCACATATTGCGGGAGCTCCCTCTTCTGCACCCCGCGAGACCCTCGCCCACGCCCCATCCCCGCAGGCAACGGATTTTTTGCGCTTTACTTCGGCCTCTTCGCCTCCCTCCGCCTCTCCATGTCCCTCCTCGATAAGCCGGACACCGAGCCTGTCAAGACTTACGAGGAGGCGTAGACAGCATGGCAGGAGCCGCGCAGCCGCATCCCGCAAGCGCGGGATCCGGGGTTCCGGGTAGCGAGATCCCCGTCCATGACAACTAAAGAGTCGGCGAGTGGCCGAGAGGGCGTCACGGACGCGCGCTAGAGAGAGAGGCCCCAGCTGACTCTAGCGTCTGGCTCTGAGCATGTGAACATACATGTCATGACATGTCCCCCCACATGGTGAACAATGAGCATTGAGCATAGGACAAGGTAGGTACCACGAGGAGAAACTGTACATGTATTCGTTGTGTAGTGTAATCGGCTCCAAAACGCAAAATGCGGCGCACCCCCCGCTTCCATCCAAACCCGACGCCGAGTACACAAAGAAAGCGCCTCTCGTCTCTCGAGACACGAGAGACGGACTCTACACTATCTAGCGACAGAGGCTCAGGTGACAAGTCACACACACGGTTGCCATCTGCCTACACAAGCATTACTCTCACGACACACGGGGACCGCGTTCGATACATACGGCTTTACATACGGTCCTGTCGTAGACAAGGTATCACATTCACATATTTTCCCATCTGCCAGCGAGCTGAAAGCTTAAAGAAATATTTAAAGGGAGTGCATGGGAGGGAAATGGACAATTAATCAGAAGGAAAATGGAAAAATAATCAGACTGATCGATCCTGTACCGTGTTTGTTATGACCCCCCCCCCCAATGAACACACCAGCGAGGGAGGGCGAGACGATCGAGGGGTCCCGTACCACGCGGAATCGACCCTTTCCAGTGAGGGTGAACCTTCTTTTCTAGACGGCTAGGATTGAGAGCAGCCTCGCTCTCAATCCTAGAAGTCGAAGGATTGTGAGCAGCACTCCTCGCAATCGTAGCATCTCTGTACGATTGCTAGCACCCACGCTCGCAATCCTACATCTTCTAGGACTAAGAGCAGCTCCGCTCCCAAGGTGACTGGTGACGCCTACGACTACTACCAGCGCGCTCGCAATCCGAGCAAAGTCTAGGATTGCGAGCAGCACTGCTCACAATCCTAAGCAACATGCTTCCGATTGCGAGCAGTAGCGCTCGCAATCCTACATCTTGTAGGACTATGAGCGGCGGCGCTCACAATCGTACCCAAGATCCAAGGATTGCTAGCATGCGCACAGAGGGCGCTCCCAATCGCTCCAGCCGCGCGAGCGCTTGTGAGTGAGCGCGCCGGGAGGGTCTCCTCACAATCCAAACAGTGATCGCACCGATTGCGAGGGGACCCGCTCGCAATCCTAGAAGTCGTAGGAAGACTGTGGGCGGTGTCGCTCGCAATCGGCGGCGAAAGTTCTAGGATTGCGAGCGCTACTGCTCGCAATCGGAGGCAAGTTGCTCGGATTGTGAGCAAAGCTGCTCGCAATCCTAGACTTTGCTCGGATTGCGAGCGCGCTGGTAGTAGTCGTAGGCGTCACCAGTCACCTTGGGAGCGGAGCTGCTCTTAGTCCTAGAAGATGTAGGATTGCGAGCGTAGGCGCTCACAATCGTACAGAGATGCTACGATTGCGAGGAGTGCTGCTCACAATCCTTCGACTTCTAGGATTGAGAGCGAGGCTGCTCTCAATCCTAGCCGTCTAGAAAAGAAGGTTCACCTCCAGTGAGTGTCGCATGTGGCGGACGGCATGCACTGGGGTGTCCATGGGGTCCCGTACCATGAGGAATCGACCCTATCCAGTGCTCAAGGGCTCAAGTGCTCAAAGGGAGTGAAACATTGGCGGCCGAAGATTGGCAAATCGCTCCGGGATTATTACCAAACGTCGAAAATCGCGCCAACTGACGTCCTCCGCCGCCTCCGGCCGAAGAGCGCCAGCAGCGACCGGACGACCCCTCGACCGGCCCTCGCCGTCGCCGTAGCTCGCCCCCTCATGCTAAGCAGCAAGTTCTCCAAGCGCGTGTCTGAGGCTCGAAGCGCTCGCATTGCGGCAGAGTCTGCGGCCCTCGAGGCTGCTCGTGAGGAGTGTGCTGCGGCGGCAAAGCCTCCCCTCAAGTCATCCCTCAAGAAATCCGGTGGCAACCAGGCGACTCCCAACGCGCAGGCAGCCCGGGCGGCCATCGCCTCAAAAGCAGCGCAGGCGCTGGTGCCGGTCCTCGCGCGAGGTGCCGTCCCGCCTCCGTCGTGCTGCAAGCGCATCCGCTCCAAGTGCTGCTCCGGAGGATGCGGCGGCGGCCGGTGCTCAAAGTGCTGCGACCGCTCCGCAGGGGGGGCTCCAGAGGCGGTGGCGGCCACTGCTGCGGCGGGTCGGATAAGGGAGATCCGCGCCGTGATGGAGGATTCAGCTGTGGCCCGCGACTTTGCCGCAAGGTCTGGCCCCGGCGAGGAGGCGGGCACAAGCTGCGGCTCTGCGATGCTTGCGCCGTGCCGGGCGGTGCAGCATACACACAGTACTAATCTCCTTTGCTCATGCACCATCTTCATCGCTACGCTTCATTCACTTGGCCGGACTGTTCCCCTCTCCTCTAGCCCCCTGCCACCTTTGTACTAGGCGACGCAGTGCTGTCGCTCCCCGACACGAAAGTGCTCCTTACCCCGCTGCAGCTCTCCGTGCTGCGCCGCAAAAGACGGGCCGGAGGATAGGACAGAGGCTATTCTCACGCGCCTTGGTCGGGCGTCAAACTTCAACTTTTGGGTCCGTCACAACGAGAGAGACACGCACCGCACTCTACACTGTAGGCCCATCGCGCACCTCTCAGCCCGCACGCTCGCTGCAGGGACTTGGCTGGGGCAACCACGAGGCGGAGGCTCTGGCGGCGGCGTTAGCCGCTGGCTGTGCACCGAGCTTGACGGTGCTCGAGCTCCAGCGCAATCGCATCGGCGACGCAGGCGCCCGACCCCAACCCTCCCTCGCCCCCTCATCGCTCTCTCACTTTCTCCCTCCCCTTGCCCAAAGAGTAGCAAGTTCTCAGAGACGTAACCACTTCCACTGCATCGCAAAAGGCGCAGCCGCGCTGGCAGCCGCGCTGCCTGGTGCCACTGCGCTTCGCAGGTGCACCGGGGCTTGCATAATTACTAGCCTTGGAGACCTCTGCTTCTCACCTTGCCATATACTCAGCAGACTGGTTCTCGAGGAGAATGACATCGGGGATGTTGGCGCCAAGGCACTGGCGGCCGCGCTACCAAGGGCGCGCAGCCTGGAGAACGTCTTTCTCCGCGGTAACAGAGTCGGCAAGGCGCACGCAGTCTCAAGTCCAATCACACACATGCACGTAATTCACGAGGACTGGTAGCTACGTACAGTTCTCCCTCAGCGTGCATGTGCAGACGCTTGCTTGCCTTGCCTCCTAGGCGGCAGCCGCGGAGCTGCGCACGGCCGGAAAGCTGTGCGGCGTCCGCGTCCTCCTGATCTTCTCGCCGAGCCAGGTGCTCTCTTCCGCGGGGCAGCAGCTCACCACCACGATGAAGTGAGAGGGGGGCTCACTCAACAGGACCAAGGTGGCTGAGGTGGCGCTGGCGGTGTTGGGGGAACAGAGCTGAGCAGTGGCAGCTGGCAAGCTCTGGATTGCGCGTGATTGTTCAATATCTCTCTCTAGGTGAGTCTCAGAGTGACTGTTTGACTTTACACTTTTGCCTTTTTTGGTGGGGGCTCCTGCGTGATGGGCCCGCTCGCCGCTGCGCGCTGGGGCCACATAGCAACCAGACTGCAATTCATAGATGAGTAGTGTTCCCTCATCTTCAATTCTCTCCGCGGGGGCGCGAGACGCGTGGCTCGCGCGTCACACACCGCGCGGACAGAGCCACAGACAGAGAGACACACTGCACACACTCCCCGTCACAGTGTGTCACTCCACCCCACTAAAAACCGTGTCGGTCTCTCTGGGCGGGGTGCCGCGCTCACGCGACCCGATACAGCACACCATCCCCCAAATCAACCAAAGTCTCTGATTGTCGCGGGCCAGCACGAGCTCCTCACTCGGTGGGCGCCTCTCATTCGTTCGTGCATCCCCCGCTGAGGGCAGACACCTCGGCGAGACCAGGGCACCACGCAACGCCTCATTGAGTGTGGACCACTCGCGGGCTGCCCCCGGCTTTGCTCTGGAATGCTCGCCCCAGCTCCGCCCAGCCCGGCAGCGACGCGCCTCCAACGCTTCATGGAAGGTGCGGCTGCAGGCCGAGGCGGACAGCGAGACCCACGTGCCTCGGAAGCCGGTTCCACGAGCCGTTGAGGATGGAGAGACGCGCGTTCGGGCGCAGCTGCTTGGCGCGCGAGTGCGACGGCTGGCGCGGCTTCCTCAGCATCGCCGTGTCGAGTCCTCCGAGCTGCGGCGTCGGCCCTTGCGTCGGCACCTCGGCTGCGGCGCGCCGAGCCCGCGCCGGAGGCCGGCCGCGGAGGCCGTAGTCCTTGGAGATTCGGCGCAGCAGCACCTTGGCCGCGCGGCGGCGAGAGAGGCGACCGGAGCCGTCGGCGAGAGGCGGGGCGGCGGTGCCTCGTGGGCCGTCGGAGGCTTGGCCGTCAGAGGCACCGGGCGCCGTCCCGTCCTCGCCCCACGTCAGGACGCGAGAGAGAGGGGCCCAGTGACGGCCGGGGCGGCCCGAGGCGGCGGAGGCGGCGGCGATCCGGAAGAAAAGCTGCGCCTCCCGGATCTACTCACACAGTTGCGAGGCGTGTGAGAAGCAAGGGCGCCTGCACGCTGGCCGAAGCACCGGCAGCAGGAGGGGCCGAAGACGCAGGGAGACAGAGCACCACTGCCGGGCTACCTTAGGGTACATCTCGGCGATACCTCGGCCGTGTTTTCTCCCTCTCGGGGCCGTGTCCTCTCCCTCTCGGGGCCACATACCCGCACGGAGAGGACGCCGGGTGTCGCCGCCGCAGCTGCGCCGCCGATTCCGCCGCCCCGCGCCGCCTGGACGCGCTTGCGTGAGAGGCGGGAGAGGTGGGGGGAGCGAGACTCGCGCTCCGGAGAGCAGGCGGAGAGCAGCGGCAGCTTGCCGCTCTCGCGCTCCTCGGCGAGCTCATCGTCTTCCTAGAGCCAGACGTCGCCGAGATGTCGCCGGGAGATCGCTGAGAGCTGCAGCGGCCATGCTCTCTTCTCCGCCTCGGGACCGCCGTCCGCCGAGAGAGCAGACGAGTCGAGCTGGACAGACGTGTCCTGTGGCGGCGTGGGGCTGCGGCAGTGGGGGGGACGCCAGCCCGCATTCGGCGTACACCCCCACGCGGGCGAAAGAGGAGAAGCGAAAGGGGAGGGGGCGGGGCGGTTGCGTCTCGTCTGCATCTCGTCTGCATCTCGTCTGCATCTCGTCTGCATCTCGCGCCTCTGGCTTCGAGAGCAGGAGCTGCCAGACGGCCTTCGACTCCGCCTCGAGCCCCTCCGCCGCGTTGCCTGTTCCACCGTGAGAGGTGTGAAGAGACTCGTGCACGGAGACAGTGCGTCGCGGACTCGACTCGGCCGCTGTGCCGCGCAGGTCCAGCGAGAGCATCGGTGGCGACTGCGAGTCGCGGGGAGAGGGGAGTTGGGGGGGGGGGGGGGGGAGCAGCCCCCCAGCAGCGAGGGCGGAGGATGGCGGATCTTTGGCTGGGCACGAGTCACGGCACCCCTCCGCCTCTTCCGCCTCTTTTCCCTCGGGAGGGGAGCCGCGCTCTCGGGCCGCCCCCAGCTGCCTCGCCTGCAGGGCTGCGGAGCGGAGCAGAGCGAGGCACCTACGAGATTAGCTCTACGCGCGCCACTCGCACACTCCGCGAGACGAGCCGAGCTTGCAGCTCGCGAGGTGAGACACGCGGCCAGCACGTGTCGGACAGAGCTAGGGACAGGGAGCCGCAGCGGGCCGGGTGGCCGGTGGCGGGAGGCACGGCGCCGGGGAGAGAGGGCAGGCGCACCCGTCGGCGCTCAGCCCGCACGAGCGGAGGGAGAGGTGGCGGAGGGTGGAGGGGCGGTCCTGCAGCAGCGCCTGCGAGACCTCCTTCCCGAAGCAGCGCCGCTGCCCCCTCCCCCCCACCACCGCACACCCGAGCATCTCGAGCTCCTGCGCGTGTGTCACCGCCTTTGTCATCGCGGGGAGAGGCACGCGCAACGCGTGTGCCAGTGGTGTGCCGTCAAGAGTGTGGCGGGGGAGACAGCGCGTGGAGGCACCTCTCTAGTGCCTCCCTGATCGCGCCGTCTGCACGTTGGCGCATCTCGGCGCATCTCGGCATATCTCGGCGCATCTCGGCGCATCTCGGCATATCTCGGCGCATCTCGGCGCATCTCGGCACATCTCGGGTTCTTAACATTTATCATCCTACGGGCGGCCGCACCTCCAGTTGCACACAGCCCTGGAGGCCGCATAGAACCGCCTGGCGAGCCGGGGGCGCAAGGAACAGGAGATGTGAAATATGAAGGGGGGGGGGGGGGGGGGGAGGCGAGGGCGGGGGTTGCGGCATCGTGGCGGGAAAGAGGGTCGGGTAGGTCCTCGGGCAGCACAGGTGGGGTCGCAAGCGTCTCTCGCACTCACCCGGAGGGCGTTCTTGCCGTCGAAGCGCCAGCCGAGGAGGGAGACGCGGCGCAGCGTCCCGCGGCAGCACGAGAAGCCGCGCGCGAGGGCCACTGCCACTGAAAGCGACAGCCCCGCCTCTTCCGGGTCGGAGGGCGCGCGAAGCACCGCCGCGTCGACCGCACGCTCCGCCATCGTGAAGGGTGCTCCGGTCTCGTCGAGCTCCGCGACGGTGTGCAGCCGCGAGCGGTCGAGCACGATCCCCCACGGCTCGCCGCCCGCCTCCGCTTCCGCGTCTGCTGCGGGGTCTGACGTGTCGGCCGCGAGAGCCTCGCTCCGCCACTCGCCAGTGCCGGAGAGCCGGAGGTGGATCTTGGGCGGCGCCTTTGCCGCGGTGGGGCTCTGGAAAGCCGCGCGCTCCGAACCCCTCTCCCTCTCTGCCTGGCGTGCCGCGACGGCCGCACGGCGCGAGGCGGGGCTCGCGTCGACGAGCGCGTTGCTGGAGCAGAGCCCGAGGTGGCCCTTCTTGAGGGTGCAGCCTGGCGTGCCGCAGAGGACGGGTTTTGGCGTCGAGCTCATAGCTTCCCTGTTTGCCGCCTCAAGCGCACAGAGTCGCCGTGCGGGGAAAAAATTTCCGCGCGCGCCGTTTACATTTCCTCGGTCACTGCGCAAGGAGGGGGTGCGTCGACTTTTCTTTTCGCTTGTTTTTTTCTTTTTTGTCCTCTCGGGGGGAATGTTCTCTCGGCGCCCATGCGCCATGGCCTTCTGAGGTTTCGTACTAATGACGTCCTTCTTGGCACTTCGGGCGTCGGTGTGTGCGTGTCTGTGGTGTCTAAATTCCCCCGGTATGCTATATAGGTCGCCAGTTCGACCCCCCTCTCACTCGCCACTTTCTCCCTCCTCGCGCTCAACACACACACCTGTCTTCACCTACCGCGGCTCCAACGGCAGGCTCTCCGCCGCGCTCCGGTTGGTTCGCGCGTGTCTCATGCCCCACGCCGCCATCGTCTGCTCCTCTGCAAAGCGCACCGTGCGCCGGAACGCCGGCCAGCACTTGGCCGCGCGCTCGGGCTCCTTGCCCGAGCAGAGCTGGCAGCCCGCGAAATGCAGGGACAGGGGCACGGTGCCCAGCCCGAACACCTTTCGCCGCAGCGGCGGGAGGCGGAGGGCGTCCGGCCGCCTCAGCAGAGCGAGCGAGCGCGGCGTCTCTCGATTGGCCGTCGGATCGCCGAGGGCGGTCGGCATCGCATGCTCAAAATCCTCCCAGTGCGCCTGCGCGGGCAAATCTAGGGAATGTGAAGGACGACGGGCCAAGCCCCAGCATCTCCGCTCCCTAGAACAGCGCCTGCAGCAGGAACCGGCGCTCGAGCAATGCGTGCCGCAGCAGCGCACCCGTGCCTAGCCGGTCACTCCGCAGCAGGTCGAGGAGCACGGCCTGGTCGTCGATGCAGCCGGTGCACAAGTTGGCGACGCTAGTCTGCAGATTGAGCGCGCGGCGGAGGCGCTGTCCGCGGGTCCGCCCGCCGCGCGAGAGCATGCGGCGAAGCAGCGACAGCGTCCAGTTGTGCACTCGCAGCAGCATCACACCTACGAGAAGGCTAGGCCGCTCCCGCCCACGTCGACCTCGGGCGCTCAATCTCGCCCGGCTGTGCGCACCTGTGTTTGCCTTGAGGTAGTCCGCCGGTGCGTCTCCCTCCCCGAGGGCGGCGGGGTCTCCGCCCAGTACCAACCGCACGCCGCGAGCCTAAAACAGTGTTCAAGCAGGTTATGACATGCACATGCACATGCACCAGCCGCCCACCGCCTGGTGCCTCATATTCCTCCAGCGGCAGCTGGTGGCCGAGGTCGGTAAAGACGACGTCCCAGTCTGCCCACAGCACCCACCTGCTACCCTCTCGGCCCCCAGCCCTCACCGCCTCCTCGCTCGCTCCACGGCTCTGGGCGAGCCGCTCCGCAAGCACGCTGCTGAGGTAGGTCAGCTTGTTCCACGCCCCGTCGTAGGCGGCGTTTATTTGCGCACTGGACCAGACGAACCCCTCCAGCTGCTGCGCAAGCGCATACTCAGCCTTATTCTGCATCGCCCGCTGCACCCACGCGTCGGCGCCAGCCTCGGCACATGGAGTTGGCTGCCGTGCAGAGACGAGCAGTGCTGACCGCAGAGCGCGGCCGCGCACATCGCCGCCGCACCGTCCGCACGAGAGGTCGCAGACGCGGCTCATGAAAGGGAGGTGGCATTTGTCCCACAACGCCTGCTGCAGGCAGGAGCTTCCGTCGCCTGGAGCAAGGTCCACACAGCTCTTGGGCGGCACCAGAGTTGTCTTGGGCGGCACCAGAGTTGGCGGTGGTGGCGGCGCATGCAGAGCTTGGTGTCGGGCTCCGGGGCAAGGCTCTGGCCCTTGCCAGAGGTAGATGCGCAGTAGCAAAGCGAGGCTGAGGCCGAGGAAAAGCAGCGGGGGCACTTGCATTTCGCATCGCGGGACGTGCCCGCCGCCGTCGACGCCACGATGGCCCAGCTCGACGACGCCAAATACGCCAAGTCGCTCCTCAAGAAGCTCCGCCAGATCGAGGAGCTCAAGGCGCTCCGAAGCCTCGACGCCGCGCAGCGCCAGAAATTGCAGGGCGAAGCCGCGCTGCGCGCCAAACTCGCGACGCTCGGCGTTGCGGCGCCGCCGCCGTCGACGACGCCGGCGCTCTCGGCGCGCGAGCTGCGCGATCGGATCGGCGCCGCGACCTCGGCGGCCGAGGTGCTCGACGTCGTCGCCACGGCGCCCAGCAGCCTCGACGGCCCGACGGCGACGCACGCGCTGTACTGGCTGGCGCGCTGCTGCGCGTCGGAGCGCTCCGCCACAAGGGAGAAGGCGGCCGCCCTCGACGCGGCGGCGCTCGCGCAGCTGGTGAGCCGCCTCGAGCAGACCGCGAGCGGCCTCGGCGCACGCGAGGTGAGCAAGGCGGCGTCGGCGCTCGGCAAGCTGCTGCAGCGCGCTGGTGCGGACGCGGAGGCGCCTTCGCTGCGGCGCGCGCTGGCGGCCGTCACCGACTGCTGCGTGCGCGGCGCCACGGCGCTCGACGCGCAGGCGGTGGCGACTGTGCTTCACGCGCACGCGAGCGGCGGCTGCGCGCCAGCCGAGGCGTCGATGCGAGCGCTGCAGCAACGCGCTGCCACGCTCGCGTCGGACGGCGACTTCAACCCGCAGGATTCTGCCAACACTCTGTGGGCCTTCGCCAAACTCGGCGTGCCTCCCGACGGCGCGCTGGCGGCGGCGCTGGCGTTGCGCCTCGCCGACGGCGCGGCGGCGGCGATGAAGCCGTTTGAGCTCAGCTCGACGGCGTGGGCGCTCGCCAAGCTGCACACGGCGGGACGGCTGCCCGACGAGCTCGCGACCGCCGAGGTTGTAAACGCGCTGCACGAGGCGGCCGCGACGAGCGTGGTGTGGATGAATGCGCAGGCGTCGGCCAACACTTTGTGGGCCTTTTCGCGCCTCGAGCCGCCGCCGCCGCCCGCGCTGTGCGACGCGCTGCTGCGCCGCGCCGAGGCGTGTGCGCGCGACATGAGCGCCCAGGGCGTCGCCAACGTCTGCGGCGCGTGCGCGCGCCTCGGCGGCGCCGCCGACGTGCCGCTGAGCCTCTTGCGCAGCGCGCTGGGCGGCGCCAGCCTCGGCGCCACCGATCTTGGCGAGATTGCGCGGGCGCTCGGCGTGATGGTGGCGGCGACGGTGGGGCCGCCGCCGCTACTCTTCCAGGTCGGCGCGGCGGTGTGCCAGCGGGCGGCCGCGCTCGCCGATGCGGAGGGCCTCGACTGGCAAGCCGCCGGCCTCGTCGAGTTTGGCGCGCGCGCGCTGCAGCGCAGCGTCATGGCGGCCGAGGGACAGCCCGTGCCGCCCACCGCCGCTGCGCTGCCCTCCTCCTCGTCGTCGTCGTCCGCCGCCGCCGCCGCCGCCGCCGCCGCCGCCGCCGCCGCCGCCGCCGCCGCCGCCGAGGCGCCCGTCCGCCGCGCGGCGCTCGCGGCGGTGTGCGCGGCGCAGACGCGGCGTGGCGACGTTGACGCGGCGGCGGCGGCGGCGGCGCTGCCCGTTGTGCGCGCGTGGGCGCTGCCGCGCGGCGCCACTGTGCTGCTCGCGCTGACGCCGAGTGCCGGCGGCGCGGCGGAGACGCTCGAGGCCGCACTGCGCGGCGCGGGGCTCCGCGTGTGCCTCTGGCGCCGCATGAGCGAGAAGGGCGGCGCGGAGGCGACGGCGTGGCCGCCGAGCGGCAGCTTCGACGGCGCGCTCCTGCGCCTGCCGCACACGCGCGGCGCCTTCGAGTACGCGCTGCACGCGGTGGCCGCCGTGCTGCGCCCCGGCGCACCGCTCGCCGTCTTCGGATCTCGCGCCGAGGGCATCGCCACCGCCGCGGCGCGGCTGCGCGCCGCGCCGGCCGCACCCGCGCCCGCCGGAGCGGCGCTCTACGAGGGCGTCGCCTTCGCGCCGTCGGCCACGGTGCCGGGCGGCGGCGAGGCCGCGGCCGTCGGCGTCGTGCGCGCCACGCGCGCGGGCGGCGCCGACGCCTCGTTCGGGCCCGCGACGTGGGAGGCGGCGGCGACGCTCGACGCCGCCCCGCCGCCCTCGACGACGACGGCCCGCCCTCCGCGCCGCGTCGCGCCGCTGCCCTGGGTCACGCTGCCCGGGCTCTTCGCGGGCGGCGGCCTCGATGTGATGACGACGGCACTCCTCGCCGCGCTGCCGGAGCCGCCGGCGCGCGCGCGCGTGCTCGACTTCTGCTGCGGCTCGGGCTCGATCGCCGCCGCGCTGCGCGCCGCCGGCGGCGGCGCCGCGCTCCGGCTCCACCTGCTCGACGCCGACGCCGTCGCCCTCCGCGCCGCGCGACGGAACGTGGCCGACGCCACGGCGCACGTGCTCTCCGACGGCTTCGCCGCGCTGCCGCGGCGGCCGCGCTTTCACTGGATCGTTTCCAACCCCCCCGTGCACAACGGGCTGCAGTCGGACTTTCGCGTGCTCCGCCTCCTCGTCCGCCGCGCCGCGCGCCGGCTCCGCTCCGGCGGCGAGCTCTTCATCGTGGTGCAGACCTACGTGCCGCTCGGCGCGATGCTCGCCGATCAGCCGAAGCTCGAGGACGTGCGCACGCTCTCCGACGATGGCCGCTTTAGCGTGTGGGCGGCGAAGAAGCGCGCAAGGCGGGGCGTGGCGGGGAAGAAGCGGCGGCGGGGCGAGGCGTGAGTTATTCTAAGGGATGCCGCTTTTTGTGGGACATTTTAGCGGCGGTTTAGTTTCCAAGTACGACTTCTAGGAAGGAGCTCTAGCGATAGAGGACCCCATGTCGCCACGCGGCGCGCGGCTCGTCGTCGCCTTGCTGCGCTGCGCCGCCGTGGTCGCGATGGCCATCGGCGGCTCGCAGGGCCGTGGCTCGCGCTGGGCCGTAAGGAGCCCCGTGCGGCCGGCTGGGGTGCAGCAGGCCGTGCGGCGATGGCGGCGGGCGGGCCAGCAGCGGCGCACCGCCATCGGCCGGCGCAACGCGAGCCGCATTATCGAGCTTTGGACGTGCCAGGCCGGCGGCCACGAGTGGGGCGGCCTCGGCGTGAACAGCACCACGCTCTGTGAGTGGCTCTCGGGCGAAGACGGCGCACCGGCGGAGTTGCTGCAAGCTCTCGGCGCTGCCGGTGCGCGAGAGGCGCACGCACCGGCGGCTGCGGGGCCTCTGGCGCTCGTCGCGCCTGCTCGTCTACGGCACGTCGCTCGGGCAGCTCGCCGAGGAGACCGCGCGCCTCTCGCCCGAGCGCGCCTTCCGGCGCGAGCTGCGCGCGCTGGCGGGCCGCGCCCGGCGGATGCCGCCCGCGTGGCACGAGAAGCCCGCGCTGCTCGACGCACCGGCGTAAGAAAAAAATTCGCGAGAATTTGGCTGGGCACCCAAGCGGAGCGGGGTATATAGGTCACGCATGCATGCAGCGAGGAGACAATCCAATCGAAGCGGGGCCGCCGCGGCAGCGCCTCGATGCCGTCGGAGAGCACGTGCGCCCTCTCCGACGGCTTTAGGCCTTGCCTTGGCGTTCCCGCTTCGATTGGATTGTCTTTTATCCGGCTTTAGGCCTTGCCTTGGCGTTCCCGCTTCGATTGGATTGTCTTTTATCCGCCGGTGCACAATTGGCTGCCGACCGACTTCCGCGTGCTCCGCTCCTCGTCCGCGGCGCCGCGCGCCGGCTCCGCTCCGGCGGCGAGCTCTTCATCGTGGTGCAGACCTACGTGCCGCTCGGCGCGGTGCTCGCCGATCAGCCGAAGCTCGAGGACGTGCGCACGCTCTCCGACGACGGCCGGTTCAGCGTGTGGGCCGCGCGGAAGCGGGCGCAGGGCGGTGGAGGAGGCGAGAAGAAGGCGATGGCGGGGAAGAGGAAGCGCGAGGGATCGTGCCCAGTGTTGTGCGAGAGAGCTGGAGTCCCGTTGTAATTCTTTCCCCCCTATGCGAGAGAGCGAGAGAATATGTGGACACGTGTGGTAAATTTCTTTTAATTGAATTAATTCGCTGGCACTCTCTTCCTGCCATCTCTATCTGGAGGTGCGCAAGGTCGTGACGGTGTGTAGTAAGCGCCGCCGCCGGGGCAGAATAGGAGACATCCCGCTTGCCCTCCTAGCTCCTTGGACCTTGCCGGGGTCCGCGCCGCTCTCTCACTTCTGGCAAAGCGCCCGCTCGTCGCGAGTCAATTCGCGACCCCTCTCGACGCACTCCGCGGCAGTGACGTTACAGGAGCCCGAATTGAAATTGGGGAGACCGGGAGTGGTCTGCTGTCCCCAGCAGCCCTTCTGCCTAGACCCATGCTTGCAGCTTTCCGACGAGTAGTGGCAGACGTAGTACCCCCCACTGCTGCCGCACCTGTGCACGGCAGCGATGCGCTCAAATCCCCGATCGTGAGAGTCGAGTGTGCGCCCCACTAGTGCGCTTACCCGAGCAAGGTCGCCCCTTTCCAGACCATTGCCGTGAAGTGTCCAATCATGCCTCCTGGGCAGCGGGGAGAACGCCAGCCCCCGTTGTCGGTTTTGTTCGACCAGCAGTCCATGTATTCTCTGTACCATCCCCACACCGCACAGTGTTGGTTGTACGGTCCGCTGTACGCGTCGCAATCGAACTCCCCATACCTAGAGGTGAAGATTTGAAGTTGTTCACGTGCAACAACAGGGCCGAGTCATGTCGTGTGCGTGCAGGGCCGGCCTCTCTCTCAAGTTGCGCCGAAGCGGCGCTCTCTTTCCCCGGGCTATGCCCGGCCTCGGCCTCGGCGCTTCTCGGCTAGTCTCTCGCACCCCATCGCAAGGTTCTCCCCGGAGGCATAAAATGAGCCTGTAATGCCGGTTTTCTCCATTCGGTTTGTGTTTGCGAGGCCGTCACCGTGGCCATCACCATTCCAGGTGTACGAGTCGCTGTGTCCAAAGTACTCATTGTCGGCGAGGTAGTTTGCCCACGTCTGCGCTTTGAGGGCCAGGTTGTCGTTCCATCTCAACGCAGGTGCGTTGTGCTTGCTCCGGTAGTAGTTGTGGTCCTGACAGCCGATGAAGGGTGCGGAGCGTCAAGGCAGGGATTGGGAAGGGGAGAAGGGAACTACAATGCGGCTCCTGCAGCCAGCCATCCTTGCCCTCCTTGCTGCCCATGCAGTCTTTCGGCGCCTTGCTATATTTGTCTCTTCCTGTAGGGCTGCTCGCGGGTTTCGGCGCCGGAGCTGGCGCAGGGGCAGGGCCCGATGAGCCGTCCCGGCACGTGCCGCAGGATGCGGGGCAGGCAGCGGCGACACTCGGCTGGTCGCAATAAGACGGACTCTCCACAAAGTCCTTGCAGGTCATCTTCTTAGTTTTGGTGGTGAATTCCGCGTTGCTGTCCCCCATGTTTGGGGGGCACGGAGGAGGAGGAGGGGAGGGCGACGGTGGCGGGGGGGGCGGCGGTTTCGGCTTGGGCTGCGGCTTGGGCTGCGGCTTGGGCTGCGGCTTTGGTGCGGACACGCACACGCCGCAGGTGGCGGGGCACCTTTCGCGCACAAAGTCGCGACCGCAGAACCCGTTGCTTCCAGCGCTTTTGCATGTCTGGCCAACCCCATTATAGGTAAAACCAATCTGCCCTGCCATGTCGACGCAGTCTGGACATACGCCACAGGTCGTCGGGCAGGCGGTCTGTACCGCGTAGTTGCCGCCCCCGAAGTCGTAGTTGCAGAAATCGTAGGGTTCCTTGAGCTCGGTGCATGTCGGGCGGCCGACAAAGTCGGTTGCGCCGACTTTGTCGGCCTTCCAGCACCCCTTCTCCATTGCCACCACCCTCACCAGCGAGTCCGCGCCCGGCGTGGCTCCAGCCTTGTGGAGTCGGGTCAAACAAGCAGCGACCACGCCGCAGAGCAGCAATGCCGCCACCCCTCTGACGGTGCGAATCGGCGCGCTCACGGAGGCGGCAGTGGCACCGCTGGGCGCGGCAGCGGCCGAACTGGCATCGATCATGTCGGCGATCTTGCGATTTGACCCCGACGATCGGCGAAGTCCAGGCTATCAATGGTTTGTGATTATTAGTGCATCTTGAGCACTTGAGCACTGGATAGGGTCGATTCCGCATGGTACGGGACCCCTCGATCGTCTCGCCCTCCCTCGCTGGTGTGTTCATTGCCATTCAGTGTTAGTGCCACCAGTGCGCGCCAGTCCCGTGCCTAGTGTCAAAGCGGAAGAAAAACGCAAAAGAAAATTCTCTTCCGACGGAATGGCAGCTTCGCCTTGCGGCGACCCGTGGAGTCTCCACTCCCTCTCCGTCCTCACCGAGTCCGTTCGCTGCCAACACGGTACAGGACCAGCCGCTCGCGTGTTCCGCTCAGGGATATGTCGCCTTCGCTGCCCCCCCGCTGGCGCTGGCTCGCTCTCCGAGCCGGCCGCTCCCTCAACCGAGCCGCGCTGCCGTTCCTCCGCGACGCCGACCTGAATGACGATGACTACGAGCTTCAGCCTCCGAAGCCAAAGCTCGAAATGCTGCAGCTGATGGGGATCGCCTTCTTCGCGGTGTCGGGCTCGGCGTACGGCGTGGAGGAGATCGTACCTCTGGGAGGTCCCTTCCTCTCCCTCGCCGCGCTGGTCATCGCACCCGCAGTCTGGTCGGCGCCGATGCTTCTCGTGACGGCAGAGCTGAGCGTGGCGCTGCCGCGTGCGGGCGGGTGCGCGGCGGCGAGGCTGGGAGGGTGTGAGGAGACGCACTGGTCTCACCGCGGTCGTGTGGTTAGGTACGTCGTGTGGGTCGAAGAGGCGCTCGGAGCGATGCCGTCGCTGCTCAACGCGATGGCAAACCTCGCCTGCTCCGTCCTCGACTGCTCACTGCGCCCCGCTGCTGCTCGCGCCGAGCTGGTACGGGCAGCATCTCGTCACAGCCTGGCCTGCGAACAGGTACCCGCTGCTCCTGACAGCCTACCTGCACAAGGCGCTGCTCTACGACGCCTCCTCCGCCGCCTACTCCGCCTCCGCCGCCTCGATCCCCACCAACGCCACGACCGCCGCCGCCACCGCCGCCGCCGCCGCCGCATCGGCGCTCGCCGCCGCCGCCGAGCCCTCCTCCGACCCCCTTGCGGCGGACCCTTCCTCCTTTGAGGCGGAGGCTGGGTCGGCGGGCGGCGCAGAAGGGGTCGCCCTCGCGGTCGTGCGCGTGCTGCTCGTCGCTCTCGCCGCGGCGCTCAACGTGCGAGGCGTCGACGTCGTCGGCTCTGCAGCGGGCGTGCTGATGCTCCTCGTCTCCCTCCCCTTCGCCGCCCTCGTCCTCGCCGCCGCCGCGGCGCCGCACCCCCACTGGGCAAAGGCGCGCCCGACTCCAGACGATGCGCCGGAGATACCTCGGGCACACCTCGGGCTTCCTCGGGTCTAGCTCGGGCACACCTCGGGCTTCCTCGGGTCTAGCTCGGGCACACCTCGGGCTTCCTCGGGTCTAGCTCGGGCACACCTCGGGCACATCTCGCCGGGCGAAGGCGCTCGACCCACGGAACCTTCTCGCAACCTTCTCGCAACTTCCCGCAGGCGCTCGACCCGGACCCGCGCCTGTGGCCCTCCGGGCGGGAGGCTTGGTTCTCCTTCCTCTGCATCGTGCTCTGGAACTGCTGCGGGTACGACTCGGCAGGCATGGTGGCGGCCGAAGTGCGCTCGCCTCGCTCCTCCTTCCCGCGCGCGCTGTGGGGCGCGCTCGCCCTCTGGCCGACGCAGCCGCACAGCTTTCTGTTGTCCACCACTCACCGCCGTCTTTGCAGGCGCGTTCGCCCTCTCGACGGCGCTGTACGTGCTGCCACTCGCCGCCGCCCTCGCCACGCTCGACCACTGGGAGCAGTGGGCGCCAGGCACTTACCCGCTGCTCGGCGCGTCGCTGGGTGGAGGTGGGCTCGAGGCTGCGCTGACTGCCGCGTCGGCGGTCTCGATGGCGGGTGTGCTCTTCACGATCCTCTGCACCTCCTCGTGCGCGCGGCGGCGATGGCGACGCTGCGCAGTGATCAATCAGTGATGTATGGAGGAAGCGTTGAACAGGCGCGCGCTGCTGGCGATGGCGACGCTGCGCATGCTGCCGCCCGCGCTGGGCCGGCTCCACCCGCGCTTCGGCACGCCAGCGGCGGCCATCTGCGCCAACGCGTCGCTGGTCGCGCTGGCGACGCTCTGTCACCCTCCGCTCCCACGTTCCTGGACACCACCTGGACAGTGCCTGGACACTTCCTAGGCGACGCTCACCCTCCGCTTCGACGACGCGCTGCAGCTGTCGATGCTCTTCTACTGCGGCTCGGCGGCGCTGCAGTGCGCCGCTTGCGCGCGGCTCCGCTCGATGCACCCGCAGCTGCCGCGACCCTCGCTGCTGCTTCCCACGCCGCTGCTCGGGCTGCCGTGCGCTGTCGCGTGCCTCGTCCTCCTGCTCGCGCCGCGCCGCCTCCTCGCCACCGCCGCCGCCGTCCTGGCTGCTCTCGGCGGCGGGCATGCCGCGCTGTCGGCGCTGACGGTGCGGTGTGCCGGTCTCCGCTCGCGCCACACCGCCGCCCGGCTGGATCGGTCGAGCTCGCGCGGCCTCCCGCGAGGCTTCCCCTCCCTCCTCGACGAGCTCTTCCGCCGGCCCGGGCTGCCGCCGGCGGGGCGGGTGACGGGCTACCTCCGCAACTCGTACGACCGCGTCCCGTACTCGGAGCGCTGCGCCGCGTATGCTCGACCGCTGCGGAGAAAGAGGGCCTCTCTTCACTCCTCCAGCTGCGAGCAGGAGCGCTGCGCCGCGTCACGCATGGTCGACTCCTTCGAGATGGCGGACTTGTCAAGCTCGGCGACCTTCGACGGCGAGCGCGCTCGCGAGAGCCACGCGTGCCGCAGGAGAAGAGGCGCTCCTTCACGCGCGCCGTCGTGGTTTGAACAGGCGACGCCTTCGCCGCCCGCGTGGAGCACGAGCTCGAGACGCGCCGCAGGCCGCTGCGCGCCACTGTCGACACACCTCGCTGCTCGCTGCCGCCGTTGCCGTGTGCGCAGCTGTCGCGCGGAGGCTCCACGGCTGCGGCCGGCGGCGGCGAGGAGGGCAGCAGAGGAGGCGACGACGGCGAGGTGCTGCCTGGGGTGTTGGGCTAGGTGCTGAGCTAGCGAGTCGGTGTGCGTATGATTCAGAGAGAGAGCAAAGTGTGTGATGTCCGGTGAATTATATTTTATATCAGCCATTTTCCATTCCGGACATCCTTTTTGCCTACCTGAACGTCCTTTCGCCAATTCGCCCGGACGGTGCCGTGGACGATCACCCACTCCCACACCGCCTCACCCGTACTCGAGTCCCTCGACTCTCCGAGACTCCGACTGGGGGGCGACTCCCGCCGCCTCGAGCAGTATCTCGCGAGTGCGAGTCGCGTGCCGCCGGGCCCGGGTCGTAACCCAGATAGCCCACTTCCTTCTCTACGGGTAGCCTGCCTTGCCGCTCATGCGGACGTAGTCGTCGGAGTCGAAGCCCGACCCCTTCTTGGGGCCGCTGCCGACCGAGATGGCTATGGACTGGCGGCCCGTTATCCTGGGGGCGAGGGGCGCGCCCTCTTCCCCCGACCCAGCCTCCGTCCCGGCGAGTTCGTGGAAGGCCAGCGCGCCGAGCAGGATGACGCCCCCCAATATTGTCCACGGCGAGGGGACTTCGCCAAAGGCAAAGAAGACCCACACGGGTGCGAATACCGTCTCGAGCAGCATGATGAGCGCCGTGTCTGCGCCAGAGATGTACCGCGGCGCGATGACGAGCGCGAGGTTGTACATGGTAATTCCGAGTCCGCAGAGCAGCACCCATAGCCAAAAGATAGGCTGGATCCCCTCGAAGGGGTCAGTGATCCCCTGGTCGTACGCAACCTTGTACGAAATACAGCTCGTGATCGCGCCAGAGAGCGTGCCCGTCGCCGTCAGGTCCGTCTCGGGCGACACCTTGCCGAGGTAACGTGCCCACGTGATGAAGAGGGCCATAAACATGCCTGTAAAGAGAGGCCATAGCAGGAGCAGGTTGCTGCCCTTGGTGTCCGCAGCGGCTTCTTCGGCCTCGCCACCGTAGCCGAGCATCACAAGGAGTTGAGGTATCATCACCACCACCATGCTGACTAGGGCGCAGACGATGGTGATGATGGTCTTGCCCGGAAGTTCCTCTCCGAGCACGAACTTGCCCAGCAGCGCCGCCCACACGGGGTTGAGCGAGATTATGAGAAGCGCCATGGCGGGCTCGACCAGCAGCAGCGAGTACACAAAGCCTTGGCTGGACACCATCGCAATCATCGCGGCGACGAGGATCGCCTTATACGATCGCGCCACGCCAGCACAGAGCGGGCCGATCCCGCCAGAGTTGGCGGCGGCAAAGACGAAATTTAGGGTTGCAGTCATGATGAAGCGGAAGAAGGATATGGAGGCTGGCACCCCACCCGCCTGTGCTTGAAACCGGAGCAGCATCGCGTCTGGCGTTGAGCCAAGCATGCCCACCCACGCAATTATGAGCCCAAGCTTGCGCTTGCTCGCATCCGGCGGCGGACCGCCCGCTGGAGCTCCCATGGAGGGCGATAATGCTCGTTCGGCGCGCTGGGGGGACAGCAGCCCGTCGCAGTTCGGGACGGACGTCGCCCACGTTCTCAACAACCCTGATTTGGGTACCCGGAGGTCTGGGTAGAGCTGGACCGGCCGAATGATGTGTTTTAATGATGTATTAGGTATGTTATTGGCAAACCAAGACACAGAGCTCGTGGCGTGAATGCTTTAGCATTCTCGCCCGCTCTGCTGAGGGGAGGGGCAGGACGAGCGGTCGCCTGAGGCGCCTATCTCTATCCACCCTCTCTTGTGGTTGCCAGCGGAGCACGTGGCCAAGGACGACGTTCAGATCGCGCGTCCACTTGTTTGCGCACCCGCGTGCTCGTCCACGCCACTGTCCTCCCGCCCCCTTTGATCTCTGTCGCTAGAGCTCGACCGGCCGAATGATGTGTTACGAGTAGGTATGTTGTTGGCAAACCAAGACACAGAGCTCACACAGAGCATCACAGCGGGAGGAAAGCGGCGAGTTCCACCGGCGGAATGATGAGTAGCTTTCTGGGAGAGAGAGTGTGTGTCACACCACGCGGAACGCATCTCCATCGCGTCGGTGAACGAACGGGTGAGCGCGCGGGAGGATGGCGCGGTTGGTTGGGTCCGAACCCCTTCCTTCCTTCAACGACGACCGACCGACCGACCGAAGCGATGGATATGCGTTGTGTGTGTCGTGCCTTGCGGGGAGAGCGCGGAGAAGGAGGAACCTCATCGCGCTAGAGCGCACTCATGGAGCGCCGCCACCGCCACCCAGAGCGCTGCGCCTGCGGACAGCGCCAGGCGGATGACGGCTTGCCGCCCACTTGAGCGTTACTGTGCGAGTGGCTGGGTAGGGGTGCCTCGGTAGAGGCTGGCGCCTCAGTGAGCTGCCGAAGGAGCTCACATGCCAAGGTTAAATAAATAAATAAAACGGACACCTCTACTAGGAGATGGGTAAAAAGGAACAGGTCCCCGCCCTGCGGTCTTTGTGCAGGGTTCTTTGTGGGTGTGGTCGGCGACTAGCCGGGGTCGTCCTCCCGATGGGGGACTAGCACTAGCCGTCTTCCACATGGTCCCTCGGGTCCCTGCTGCTCCTAATCTCGTCGTACATCCTCCTGCTGATCTCAGCAACATCCTGCTCCCTCCCTCGTCTCGCCCTGCGCGTCTGCTCCGCCTCCCCGTCGTCCGCCCTGCGTCGTCTGGTGACGGGTCCTCCATAGTCGGTTGAGGTCGCCGCCCTCCTCGTGCCTCTTCCCAACGTTTCCTCGGCGGCCGATGCCGTCTGCTCCGACTCCGCCGTCCCCGGGTCTGCCCTGCCCTCGTCTGCGCTAGCTTCTGTTTCGTCACCACTGATGTCCCTCCTCTTCTTTCTCCTCTTCTTGTATGCTTTGTACATCGCGTCGATTCCTTTTCGCGTGAGCACCAGCCTGAAGCCCGCCCAGCAGCTGAACCGCTCCCTAAGTCGGAGGAGCATCATCAGTCTCACCCACTTCGCTTGCTGCCCACTGTCTCCGCTCCCTCCCGCTTGAGCCACCGTCGCGGTCCTCGTTCGTCCCACTGGCTGCTGGCCTGTCTGCACGTTACCTCCGTTATCCCTCCTCCTCCGCGACTCCCTCAAGGCCGGCCGAGCCTCCTTCCACCCAGTGAAGAGCTTCCTCAGCCACTCGATGTGTTCCTCTCTCTTCATTATGCGCGCCGTAGCCTCATCATTGAGCTGGGTCCACCTCTGCACCGCTCCCGTCGCCGCCTCGGCCACGACTTGCAAGTTCCTCGTGACCCCGGCGCCAAGGTCCCTCCGGCTCTTCTCCGAGAGATCATCTACCAGCGCCGGCAACACCCCCCCGACGGCTGGGGCTAGTGCATCGTACCCGTCCTCATCCAGCACCCTATAGCGTGAGCCCTTCAGCGCAGCGACATGCGCTTTCCTCAGCGTCTTCAGCGTATCCTTGGAGTCGGGTGCCGCCTGGGCTACTATGCCAAGGTTATTGGGTGCGAAAAAATGAAAAAGAATTAAGACACCACCTCTCCCCTTAAAAAATTCCCTGTGTGGTGCGGCGCGGAGGTGTCGCGGCCCGTACCGTCCTCCCATCCCTCCCGTTCCAAGTGCTCTCCAAGTTCCACGCGGCTCGCACACAACGTTCAGTGTGTGCAGCGCCAGCGGCTCTGTTGACTCGCTTTAATGTTAGCTACTGTTGTTGGGGAGCCCCAGCACTGTCGCGGACTCGCGGTGACCGGTGGTTCTGTGAACTGTGATCTGCGTGTGTGCTGGTTGTGTTATACTTGTTCTACCACACGCTCGAGTGCAACACTGCGGTTCAGCTCCCAACGTTAAACAGCTGAGCTCGGCCGGCGCAGTAGACACACAACTCACGCACACTTTGTATCTATTCTAGACTGACACTGTGTCCACGAGATGGGCTCTGTGGGACAAGTTCTGCTCGCAACGCCCCAGAGCCTGGTCGTCTCAATGCGACGACCAAAAAGAGTGCGGAAGGAGCAGCCACGAAGATTGCAACAATCCTGAGCAGCCATGGCAGATAATAGTCGCTCCCGTCGTGCGCAAGGGTGCCGGGGAAAATCTCGCCATAGCCCGCGCGGATCGCCGCCTTGCGCACCGGCTTGTAGTACTGCGGCGCAAAGGGGTTGTGCCCGCTCCAAGGCTTGTCGCCACCCGACCAATGGAGGGCGCAACCCCTTGCGACCTTCCCCGTCCACCAAGCGGCGATCTGCTTTGCCCACACCCGCAGTGGCAGCAGCTCCCCCTGCCCCCAGCTGGTGCCCAAACCGCCCACATTCCAGCAGGAATCGAGCCGCTGAAAGTCGTGCCCAAAGAGCAGCTGCAGCGGCACCTGGCTGCTCGGCGCGGCTCGCATACCGCCTGGGAGCGAGATGCCAGCGTACGAGGCGAGGCCGATCTCCTGAAGCGCAGGCACAAGCGCCTCGACCCGCTGCGTCAGGTTCTGCGCTCGCCACTGCTGGAGGTTGAAGGCGATGAGGCCGGCGTTGAAGGCGTCACCCCGCAGCACTGTGCTCACGTTGAGAACCCCAAGCTTTGACGGGCGGTACCGCGTGATGGTGCGCAGCTCCTTCTTGCGCGCCACGGCAGCAAGCGACTTTGAGCGGTTGGCGCCGACGAAGAGCTTCGAGAGGAGGTCGTGCACATCGGAGCGCACGATGATGTCCGTGTCGAGCCAGAGGACTGAGGAGGCGGCCTCCGGCAGGAGTTCGGGGAGGTAGAAGCGCACCAAGTTCATGGCGCTCGAGTTGCTCAGGTTGTGGAGCAGTGGAAACCGCTCGAGATCGACGACATGGATTGTGATCTCCATTCCGACCCTCCGGATCGCCTCTCTGCTCTGCAGGCTGGGCTCCGCCTCGCAGTAGAAGGCGTGCACATGGATGCAGTGCGGGCTGCGGCTGCTGCTGAAGATCGACCAGACCAGCGGCGCCAGGCCCGGCGTCTGGTGGCTGTCTGCGCCAACTGCGACATGCGAGATGTGCCCACACGACCGCGTTGGTCTGCGGAGACCACCTGTGGACCTGTTCGAGACATCGATGTGCTTGCGGGAAGCATCGGTGTGGCCTCCGCGCGGTTGGGGATGCTTGGAGAAGCTGACTTGGCCGGCGGCCACAACCGCCACCAGCGCAAGCCCCCACGGCATCTCACGGCGGGGCCGGGCGGGCACGCGGGTACTCCGTAGAGCCGCCTGCTTTCGTCCGGGGGGGGGGCGGGCGGCGTTCCTCCTTCCTCCTCCTATAAAATGAACTTGGGCGCACGGGACGCGGCACAAACGGGGCACTTAAAATCCCTGTGTGGTGGCGGCGTGCCGTTCTCCCATCCCTCCCTTGGGTTGTGTGTTTTCTTTCTTTCTTTAAACGGGGCACAAACGCCAGGCTACAAAGACGGGGAGGCACGTAGTCACCTTCCTCCTCCTCCTTCACTCTCCTCGACGGAAAAATTAGAGACAAAAGAAAAACGCGGGCGCCTCTTTCTCATGACCGATGCGCCTCTCTCCGCTGCCCTGGCCCGGATGGCCTTCACCGGCCAGCCCACCTCCTCCAGCTGCGACGCGCTCACCGCCTCGTCGCACGCCTTCCTCGTCGACGCCTGCATGACCTTCATCCGCACGCTCGGCACCGAGGCGATGCAGGCGGCGGCGCACGCGGGGCGCTCGCAGGCAAACCTGCTCGACCTGCTCGCCGCGCTCGATCTGCTCCGCACCAGCACGCCCCAAGACCTCCTCCGCTTCAGCAGCGTCGCTTCGACGCAGCCGCGATCCGTCGTGCAGACGGCGCCGCCGGCGGGGCTCTGGCCGTCGGTGACGGCGGCGGCCATCGGCCGCGACCGGAGGCACCCGCACATACCCGAGTTCCTGCCCGCGCTGCCCGCGGCGCACACGTACGATCGCGTCGCGCAGAATGTGCGCCGGCCTCGCGACGGAAAGGCGGTGCGCAAGGGCCTGTCGAAGATGAGGCGCGCGGCGCGCGGGCAGGTGACGGCGCTGGCGGCGCCGACGGCGCGGGCGGTGGCGATCGCCGCCGACGCGGAGGCCGCCGCGCTTGGAGACGGAGAGCCACACTCCCCGCAGCCCCGCCGCGCCAGCGCCGCCGCCGCGCCCCCGCCCTCCGTCCCACCTGTGGGCGCGGCGGCGGCGGCGATTAGTGCGGAGCTCGCGCTGCCGTGTGGCGCGGTGGAGGCGGGCGCAGGCGGGCCGCCGCTGCCGCCGCCCGCGGAGGTACCGTCCGGTCGCGCGGGTGCCTTGCTGCAGCTGCTGCACGCACGAGGCTTGGACGAGCCGCACGCGGGTGAGGCATGAGCGTGGGGAGAGGGCGCGACGCCCTACGCCGGGGGGGTGGGGCTGGTCGCAGCTTTATGATAGTTGTCGTGCCCGCGGCCGCGCTTTAGTCTTGTCGTTGCCTCGCTTTAGTCTTGTCATTGTTGCGCACACCCTTTCAAGCATCATTTCCGGACAACTAGTCACTACACGTACACCGGAGCGCGGAGGCGTGTGTGGCCGAACGGAAAACACAGAATATATAATGATTAAGCGAACGATGGTCGATGCATTCTGATTCTCTCCAGGTAGGCTTGCCGCTCACTGGCCGAATGCAAGCGCGTCCCACTCGAAGAACGGGGAACGCTGATCACCCGCCAGCCGGCCGCCGCGAGGAGGCGCCGCTTGAGCAGCCGCCAGCCGGTTGGCCCGTTGGGTTTCAGGGTTTGCGCACGCCCCGGCCGTCGGCGGTCGGGCAGCAGGTGAAGTGAAAGGGGCCGTCCACCTCGATCGCGATGCGTGACGAGGGCAGCGCCAGGTCGAGCGAGTGGCCGGTGCGCGGCTTGACATACTCCTCCTCGAAGCCAAAACGGATGGCGGCGAGGGCAGCCGAAACGGAGCGCTGCAGCGCCGAGACCCTCACTCGTGTGTCGTGCATGGCGTCGCAGCAGAGCCGCCGCTCGGACTCGGAGAGAAGGTGCTGCTGCGCGTCTGCGGCGTGTTCCAGGAAGAGCCAGAGCTGCCATTGGTGCAGCTGACAGCGCTCATCGATGCTACAAGTTAACCCGACGGACCCTCCCCAGGGAGCCGCTGACCACGCGCAAGCACTCGTAGAGCGCGTCCGCAGCCACGCCCGCCGTCGCATACGCCCACGCCGTGTTGGCCAGATCCTGAGGGTTGAAGCCGGCCGGCCCGCCGCGCACCGCCGCCTCCGCCACCGCCTCGTAGAGCGCGTCCGCAGCCACGCCCGCGGTCGCAACGCCCACACCGTGTTGGCCATGTCCTGAGGCGTAAAACCGGCCAGCCCGCGCCGCACCGCCGCCTCTGCCACCGCTGCGTAGAGCGCGTCCGCAGCCACGCCCGCCGTCGCATACGCCCACACAGTATTGGCCAGGTTCTGAGGGGTGAAGCCAGCCAGCCCGCCGCGCACCGCCGCCTCCGCCACCGCCTCGTAGAGCGCGTCCGCAGCCACGCCCGCCGTCGCATACGCCCACACAGTGTTGGCCAGTGCCTGAGGCTCAAAGCCAGCCAGCCCGCCGCGCACCGCCGCCTCCGCCACCGCCACGTACAGCGGGTGCACCAGCCTCGATCGCAGGCCGCACTTGGCGACGCCGTGAGCGATGTTCGCCAGGTTGCGTGCTTCGCATGACGAGACGAGGTCAAGCGTGCGCTGCACCAGCCGCTCAATGCTCCTCGTGCCAACGCTCGATGCGATGCTTGCCCGGGCCCAGTTTGTTCCACAGGTTTGCAGCGTGGATGTGTTCAAGCTCGCGCTGTGGGCGGCAAAGAGCGCGAGCAATGCGTCAGCGCTGCCAGCATTCGAGATCTGGCCGTTGATCTGCTTAGCATTGAGCTGACCGCCGGCAGCAGAGCTCTGTCGCTCGCCGCGCGATCCCGCACCGCGCATCGGCGGACTCACCGGCGGTCGCTGTGCTGAGGCTGCCCCTCGCCCCCGCCGGCGGTCGCGCCGGTCATGGTCGCGCCTGGGATCGTGGTACCGATCGTCGCGCCGATCGTGCCAGTCGCGCTCGCGCTCGTCTCTGTGTACCGGTCGTCGTAACGCTCGTCGGGCCAACGCTCGCGCTGCTCATCGCGCCGTCGCGGCTCATCACGCTGTCGCGGCTCATCGCGCCGTCGCGGCTCGTCCCTCCATCGCTGCTTGTCGCGTCCGCAGTCGCGCTGACGAGGCTCGCCGCGCCAGTGACGCTCCTGGCCGATCATGTGAGCTGGGTCCTCCTCATATACATATATATCTCTCCGGCCTGCTGCCCCTCCTGCTCCTCGGGAGAGAGAGATTTTTAGCAATACCAAACAACTCTAACACTCACGTTTTGTCTCCTCGGGTCCTTCCGGTTAAGAACTTGGATTCCCCCCCGGGTGTACCTACATTGTTGGCAAGTCAGGACACAAAGCTCAAAAAATCCCCAAAGCGGCGAGTCGCAATTCCAGGGGTCGTTGTGGCGGGCCACCCTGTCCAGAGAGGCACAGCTGCCAATCTTGGGTCTTTGACGTGAAGATTTTTTCTAAAGTGGCGCAAGCGCGAGCGCGCCGCGCCGCGATGAGTGAAGCCTCCGCGTTCGCGGCCGAAGACAGTCACCCTGCCGTGGCTGATGCGGCCGATGCGGGCGCGGCCGCAGCGGAGGAGGAGCGCGCTCTCCACGTAGCGATCGCTGCGAGCGAGGCGGCACGGCGAGAGGCGGAGGATGCGGCGGCACGGGAGGCGGCTGAGCTGGAGGCGGCGCTGGCAGCGTCGCTGGCGGCGGAGGGCGGCTCCGCCGCCGAAGACGACGAGCTCGCGCAGGCGCTCGCCGCCTCAGCTTCGCTCGCCGCCACGGCGCCGCCAGAGGAGGAGGACGAGGAGATGAAGGCTGTGCTTGCGGCGTCGCTCGCGGCGGCGGAGGAGGAGCGGCGGGTCGACGAGAACATCGAACGCCTCATGGGGACAGGCAGCCTGCCTCCGTGGTGGTGGTGGTGGTGGTGGTGGTGGCGGCGGCGGCGGCGGTGTGGGCGTCACCGTGTGGTGTTGCAGGAGGTCACACGCTGCGGCCCTCGCCTCATCAGGCGGTGGCGGCGATGGCGCCGCGTCCGCCGCCGCATCCTCGGCGTCGACGGACGCGAGCGCCTGCCCGCTCTGCATGGAGACGCTCGATGCGACGGACCGCAACTTTCTGCCCTGTCCGTGCGGCTACCAGGCCCGCTCTTTTTGCTAGAGACAAGCACAGACAGAGCGCCTTGCCGTGACGGCGTGTTCGCCACCGCGTTGACAGGTCTGCCTCTTTTGCTACGGCCGGCTGAAGGAGGACGGCCTGGGCTGCCCCGGCTGCAGAGAGGACTACGGCGAACCGAGGTACAAGCGTGAGCCAAAGCAGAAGCGCGGAGGCAAGCAGCGTGCGACTGCGGCGAGCTAAAATGCCACTTTTTCACACACGCTTTGAGTATGATTTCGCATCTCGAGTGGCGTATGTGCGCCGCGATGTTTCTGATTTCACTGAGCCACAGTGCCGCGTGTGACCTTGCTCTTACATCGTTACGGTCACAAACGCAACTCGGGGTAACACACGCCGGCGGCGGCGCAAACAGGTACACATTGATTCGGGCGGCCGCCGCGCTGCGCGGGACCAGGCTACCCGGTAGTGGCACTAGGCGTAAGCGGACCGGGGAGAAGAGAGAGACGTACGTCGCGCGGCGCGTGCCAGCGGGCACGAATAAATGGGCGTCGCCGACCGACCCCGACCACCCTCGGTGGGGCATGCGCGAGCGCGCGCGAGGGCGTGTGCGGGCCAGCCTACATGGACATGGCTGAGTGGCGTACACCGGCAGGCCGCGTCCTCAGACGGCGTAACCCTGCTGGAGCTTTTGGAAGTAGTCGTAGTAGTAGGTGCCCTTGTGCTCGCGCGCCGTCTCGATGACGCGCTTGAACTCGTCGCGCACCTGCGCCTCGGTGTGGCCGACGTAGAGCCGCTTGCGCAGCCGCGCGAGCACCTTGCGCAGCGGCGTCTGCTGGAAGCAAGGGTACCTCGAGCCGGTGCCCGCGATCTCAACCATCGTGAGGATCACGTCCGCGTGCCGGTGCGCCGCCACCATCGCCTCCACGCAGCCCTGGGCGTACGCCTCGTACCCCGCCGAGCCGACGCCGCCCATCAGCGCGACGTACTCGGCGGTGAGCTTCCACGGAGCTGACTCGATGACGCCGCCGATCTGCTTGCCCGTCGAGTGGCCGAGGCAGAAGCCAAAGTCGATGTGGAAGAAGTGGCCGAGCGAGTCGATCATCAAGTTGCCGTTGTGCCGGTCGCGCAGCAGCAGCAGCCACATGACGACCGAGTATCCCGCCAGCGACTTGATGAAGCGCGACTGCGCCGCGAGGAAGCCGTCGCTGTCGGGCGGCCCGTACCGCTGCACGAAGAGGGCGCGCAGCGAGGTGTACCCCGCCGTCTTCTTGAGCCGGTCGAGGTCCTCCGCCGAGGTGATCGTCTCGATCAGGCCCGTGTCGGGGCCGGTGGCCTGCGGGCGGTGGCGCAGGGGAGGGTTTGGCGGTGCGAGGTGCGGCCGACGCGGCCGAATCGCAGCAATGTGCAGCCGACGTGAGCCGAGAGTGCAGCCGCGGGGTGGCATGGGTGTGGCGAGGGGATGGTGTGGGGATTGTGTGGGCGTGGCGAGGGGCGCCTGGATGTGGTACGGCCGCAGCCACGTGAGCTCGGGCGGGAAGATCTTGACGAAGAGCCGGATCAGCTGCATGATGAAGACCTCCTGACGCAAGTCGTCGTTCGACTTGATGATGAGCGAGGCGAGGCACCAACCGGGCATGCCCGCGCGCTCCGACGTCGCCCGCAGCCGCGCCTCCTTGGCGTCCCACAGCTCCTTCTTCTTCTGCGAAAGCGTCAACGGCGCGCCGCCCTCCGCGCCGCCCTCCGCGCCGGCGGCAGCGTCGCCGGCGGCAGCGTCGCCGGCAGCCGCGTCGACGGCAGGCACCGCTGGCTGGCTGCTGCTCTCGTCCGAGTCGTCGTCGGGCAAGTCTCGGATGGTGCAGCAGTCGGCGACCGAGTAGCGGTGCTGCTGCACCTCGAGCACGGTGAGGATCGGGCAGCGGGCCTGCGGG
>NW_005201223.1:218601-219285 GCF_000372725.1 Emiliania huxleyi CCMP1516 | reverse complement strand
CGGCGGCGGTGTGGGCGTCACCGTGTGGTGTTGCAGGAGGTCACACGCTGCGGCCCTCGCCTCATCAGGCGGTGGCGGCGATGGCGCCGCGTCCGCCGCCGCATCCTCGGCGTCGACGGACGCGAGCGCCTGCCCGCTCTGCATGGAGACGCTCGATGCGACGGACCGCAACTTTCTGCCCTGTCCGTGCGGCTACCAGGCCCGCTCTTTTTGCTAGAGACAAGCACAGACAGAGCGCCTTGCCGTGACGGCGTGTTCGCCACCGCGTTGACAGGTCTGCCTCTTTTGCTACGGCCGGCTGAAGGAGGACGGCCTGGGCTGCCCCGGCTGCAGAGAGGACTACGGCGAACCGAGGTACAAGCGTGAGCCAAAGCAGAAGCGCGGAGGCAAGCAGCGTGCGACTGCGGCGAGCTAAAATGCCACTTTTTCACACACGCTTTGAGTATGATTTCGCATCTCGAGTGGCGTATGTGCGCCGCGATGTTTCTGATTTCACTGAGCCACAGTGCCGCGTGTGACCTTGCTCTTACATCGTTACGGTCACAAACGCAACTCGGGGTAACACACGCCGGCGGCGGCGCAAACAGGTACACATTGATTCGGGCGGCCGCCGCGCTGCGCGGGACCAGGCTACCCGGTAGTGGCACTAGGCGTAAGCGGACCGGGGAGAAGAGAGAGACGTAC
>NW_005201223.1:162542-217485 GCF_000372725.1 Emiliania huxleyi CCMP1516 | reverse complement strand
CTCGGCTGCCTCGCGACGAGCAGGTGGCCCCTGCCGTGCTGGCCGAGGGCCCGTGGCCGAGGGACGGTAGACGGAATCGGGACGGGAACGAGAGCCGCAGGAGCAGCGTCAGGCACCGCGAGGGCGGCGGCCTCCGCTCTCGTTTTCTTGAGTCTGCGTCTGTACTCGACCTTCTCGGCCCTGCGGTCACGGCCCCGATCGCCCCTATCATCCGGATTGGCGCGTCTATACACGGCCTCAGCGCGTGCCTGCGCCGCGGATCGCTCCCTTTTCGGCATGTCGTTGCATAACCCAGTGTCGGGAGCGAAGGCGCGAGTGGTGACACGCCCGCAACCTTTGAGCACCTGCGTCCCCCACCAGACATAAATCGTCCCCCACCAGACATCGAAGTCAAATGTCAAAGACACCTCTAGGGACTGGCAAAGTGGGCTGCCACACCCACAAAGATGCAGAAAAAGGGGACACCGGCGTGACGTGGCCTCTCGACGGGTTTGTTGAAGCAGAACTTGGTTCGGCGCACGAGCGAGCACGCACACACGAAATAAATGAATGAATGTTTGCCGCGTGGGTACAGACGCAATTTAGTGGGTTCAGGGACGGTTAAGCGGGAGGATTGAATTCGTATCTCAGTGCAACCTTTTAGTGTACTAGTATCTAGACCGTATAGTGACCGGCGCGCAGCGCCGAAGAAAATTTTGGCAGAAATCGCTTATAGAAATCGGCTGCTGGCTCGCCCGATTTCCCTCGCCGAAACAGAAATCGGCTGCTGGATGCCGACGCCCCGATTTCTATCGCCACGCCTCGCACTGTACAGTAGATCGATGCGGATTACGGTGCAACCGAAGGCGAAGCAGGGTCCACCCCACGCATGTGTCCGCGCAGGGCTTCACTCTATCACTGCTTCTCGTCGACGCCGCAACTCGGGCTGAGATGGTCTCTAGCACCCTGCAGCTCCAGCTGCGATTTGCCACACACCCGCCCAATCGTTGATGTCGCGAACTACCATCGCCCAGCTCGAAAAATCGTTCATCGTTGCGATGATCACCGTGAGCAGTCCAATCTTACTTCTTTGGCATAGGTGTCCCGTCAGCCAACCTTGCAACATCTGGTCCGTCGTAGACCCATGAGCCATGACCAAGTCCATAACTTGCATAGATGTCCCAGGAAGGAAAATGGCATTTCTTATTCTGCTTAATCATGTAGATCGGATTGCCACTTTTCACGATTGCTCCATCTTTCCAAGGCATGGGCAGCCCATTAGGAATCGCACCAACTTCGTTACCTTCGTAGTTCAACTTTGGCTGGCCCCAACTGCAATAATTTCCCCAGCAGTCGTAGTGGCGCATTTTCCCTTTCTCAATCTTGTAGATCGCATCGCCACATTTCACGACTGCGCCCTCAAACGCCCACGGTGGTAACTTGGACGCCGCCTCCGCCGGGACCTTTTCCTGCGTAGGCGCCGCCTTGTCCAAACGCGCTCGGGTAGTAGGAGAGAGAAAGTCGACCACCGGCTTGAGCCGGTCTCCCATGTGGACGAGGCGCCAAGCATTCGGCACACGGCGCTCGTTGGCGAGGCTTCCAGGTATGTTCGGATTGGGCAGGTTGCCCGCAATCGATGTGAATCGGTACGTCGATTTGCTGGTGCCGATTCCCGTCTCAGCCTTCGACTTCTCCTTCCCAGCTGCACTTGCTGATGCAAACGACCCCGCTACGGCCGCTTCAAAGTGACGCGCAGCAGCAGCCAAATCTTGGACCTTTGATGTCTCCTTTGTTTCTTTGGTATACGCAGCAAGCCCAACCAACGGTTTCAGCGCAACAAAATCGCCGTACTTTGCCTGGATTGCCTTCCTGAGAGCGTCGCCCTTCAACTTCCGATCGAGCATTTCGCAGACGTCGCTCTCAAATTGCGGGTTGATCTTGATAGGGAATTTCTGCGCATGGTGATAATCTGTTGGCAGGTTGAAGTACCCGACCGGAAAGACATATGTAGCGGTAGTCGTCACCGACTCACCCTTCTCCAACTTCTTGTTGCTGCAGTTCGCGCCGAATGATGCCGATCCAGAGATCCACGGCGACTGAACGGAGGCGGACGCTTCCACGCCCATCATTGCAGCGCGGTCCACGTGCCGTGATTCTGTAGTAGCACTCGTGAAAGCTATCAGCGAAATCTGAGCAGGCTGGAAGATGTGATTGTCATTGAAGTACACGTTGGGGACCGTGAAGAGAGGCTCCACAGCAGCATCACCACCATTCGAGTTGAAGTCTTTGAGGGTGCGGCCCTTGAAAATGAGGCAATTACATGCCACTGACATCCAGTGTGCACCAGTGAGCTCGTCAAACTTTATCGAGTGGGCTTGTGTCTTGTCTTCTGGAAGGCTCACTTCCCGTAACGTTTCCTTAGCCGTAGCCTCGAAAGCGGTAAAATTGTCCATCGATAGCTCCATCCCCTTTGGCAACTCGGGAAGCGGAAGCTTTTTCTCTCTTAACTTCTGTTGTCTTTCGTCATTCCCAGCCGAAATGCTTGCATCGCGACGGGCTTTGTACCGCTGGAGCACGGCGCTTGAGCATATGCCCTCCTTCACAAGAATTTCCAGGTTCGCGTCTTTGACTTTGTCGATATTTTCAACGCCGAGAAGTTCCTTCGCCTTCTTTTCGAACTCCGGCCAGTCGACCTTCTCGATATTCAGAGCACGACCCGAGTTGCCACGCGCCAGCGCCTGGATCTTGGTAGCTGCTTTGTCCACTGTCATGATTCAACAATCCTGCTTTCCTGCGTGACGCACACACACACAAGACAGGTAAATACGCAGCAACTAGCACTAGCTGGCCCTCGGCCCCGCGGCCCCAGCTCCAGACGGTGCCGTCGGCGGTGACGGCGAGGGCAGTAGTGTGCTGCCGACACGGCGACGACGCGCTGGCCAGCCAAGCCCTCGATCTTCTTGGGCAGCCACTGCTGGTTCTGCTCGTCGCCGTGGCCCAGCTGGGCGTAGCCTCCATCGCCCCAGCTCCAGACAGCGCCGTCGGCGGTGAGGGCGAGGCTGTAGAAGACCCCAGCGGACACAGCGACGACGCGTTGGCCAGCAAAGGCCTCGATCTTCTTCGGCAGTAGCTGGCCCTGCTGGTCGCCGTGGCCCAACTGGCCTTGGCTTCCCGAGCCCCAGCTCCAGACAGCGCCGTCGGCGGTGAGGGCGAGGTTGTGCCCGCCTCCAGCCAACACAGCGACGACACGCTGGTTAGCCAACGCCGCCACCTTCTTCGGCAGGAGCTGGCTCTGCCCGTCGCCGTGGCCCAAGCGACCAAAGCAACCATCGCCCCAACTCCAGACAGCGCCGTCGGCGGTCAGGGCGAGGCTGTGCGTGCTTCCCGCCGTCGGAAGACTCTGCACAGACCGCCTTCCCGCCCTGAGGTTGGCGTATTCAGCGCGCAGGCTCGCCGCGCACAACGCGCGCGCGGCGGCGGCGGCGGGGCTGCTCCAGCTATCGGCGGCGTGGGAGGCGCTCTCGCTGCTCGTAGCCAACCTTCCGGCGGCGCCGGCACTCGCGGGCGGCTGCGCCGCCACGCCGCTGCCGCTGAGCGGGCTGCTCGCACCGGGGACGGGCGCGGGCGGCGCGGGCGGCGGGCTGTCCGCCCTACGCCTCTGGAGACGGGCCCTGGCTTTGCTCGGAGGCGCTCTGCTTGCCGTCCCTGCGCTGGTCGCCGGACTGCTGCTGCTGCCGCCCCTGCTCCTCCTCCTCGGCGTCGTCCTGGCGGCCACGCCGCACACCGCGCGCGCGAGACGCTGACGACGCTGCGCCGGCTGGTGTCTGGCTCGGCTGCGCCCCCACCGCCACACCGCGCCTCCCTCCACGCTCACGGCGCGCGCACCCAGTGTCGACGGGAGGCGGGTCGGCGTGTTGAGCTGCGTCACGCCCTCGCCGTGCCCGAGCAGCCCTGGCTGAGGAGGAAGGTAGGACGGCGCCGAGCCGCACGACCAGAGCCGCCCCTCGCCGTCAATGAAGAGGCTGTGAAGTTCGCCTGCGGCCACCCTCGCCGGCGGGTTGGACTCGCGCAGCAGCGCAGCGAAGCACAGCCACCGCACGGCGCAGCTCTCGTCCTCTGGCTGCGCCGGCAGCTCGTAGCCGCGGGCGCTCTTGCGCCCACAAGCGGATGCCCTCCTCCGCGAGCGAGGCGAAGAAGAGGAGCGAGACGGCCGCGACGCGAGCGATGTCGGCGGGGTCGCAGCGAGAGAGGACGCGCACGAGGAGGTCCGTGGGGAGGTCGAGGAGGGGACAGTGCGCGGCGGCGGCGGCGGCGGCGAGGCGGCGCTCGAGCGGCGCCGTGTGTGTGGCCACTGGTGGCCAGGTCATATATGTATATATCGCGAGAAAAAGAAAAAATGCGTATTGAGTACCATTCCGGCCGCCCACCGGTGCAACTAGCCCCGTGTGAAAATGTACCCACAGCTGGCCTACTGCCTCGAGCCGCATGTGCCGTCTACCTACCGTACTGAAATTGAGCGACCGAGAGAGAAATCACGCTATGCTTGCGCCCCTTGCCTCGCCATCTCCTCCCTCCAAAACTCGCGCGGCCGCCGCGTGAAGATCGTGTTCTCGCTGTCCTCGACGACGAGACGGTACGGCGGCAGCGGACGCGACCCACGGCACTCGCTGCGCTCGAGGGCGCGCCGCGCCAGTTTGTACGAGGCCTCGGTGCAGTGCTTCCACTCGAAGAGCAGCACCGTCGGGCTCAGCTCGCACCACGCCGCCGACGCCCAGTCTTGCGAGGCGACGATCTCGCAGTCGAGCCCCTCGGTGTCGATCATCAGGAGGCCCGGCCGCGGCAGGCGCTGCCCGCGCAGCAGGTCGAGCAGCGAGCCGCAGCTCACGTTTGAGACTTGGACGCTCGCCCGCAGTCGCGAGACGCTGTAGCCGGCGCCGCCGGTGGTTGCGCTCGCGCTGAGCTGCGCCAGCCGCGGGAAGTGCCCCTCGAGGTGGGCGGCGTCGAACGAGCCGATCTGGGACGCCCACGCCGGCAGACCGCCGAGCTGCGGCATCGAGTAGAACGGGAGCAGCCGCCGCCCGGCGGCGTGGGGGCAGACGCCCTCGTTGACCAGCCGGAGCCGATCGCGCGCGACCCGTGGCGTCGGGCCGCCGCTACGCGCGCCTGGAGCGAGCGGAAGACGAGCGGGCTCGCCTCGACGAGGAGCACGCTCGACCACGCGACGGGACGCACCGCCTCGTAGACCGGGTCGTTCGCGTCGCCGCCGAAATGGTGCGCGCCGACGACGACGAGCGCCGCCGATGCCGGGAGGTCGGCATCGATGCTGACCGTCGCTCTCAGCCGGAGGCACGCGCTCGTCGTGCACCCCGGTAGCACCTCGTCGCGCCGGTCGCAGCTGCACGAGAAGCGGCGCTTCGCATCGGGAGAAGGCGGCCAGCCGCAGTGGAAGGAGGCGTCGCCGGTGCATCGAAACACGCCGCGGCAGCCTTGCACCCACACGCTTCGCCCGGACGCGTCCGATTCATCGCAGCCGAATGTCGTGCCCGGCACGCACTCCGCGTGGGAGTGCTGCTCCAGCAACGTCACGGCGCACGCACCGTGGCGATGCGTGACGGCCCGCCTGCGCCCGCGGCGCGCGCGTGCGGCACACTGGCACGTGTAGTACGCCTGCCCCGCCGGGAAACCGCACCCGAAGCGCGCGTCGTTCTCGCCCCCGCAGCGGAAGAAGCCTCGGCACTGCGTCGCCCACACGCGCCCGCTGCCGTCGCAGCCGAACGACTGGCCCGCGACGCACGCTGCCTTGCTGCGCTGGTTGACGAGCGTGACGGACGACGTCTCGTCGGCGGATGTTATTGGCAGTGGCGAGTTGTCGTTGTTGAAGCAGACATTTGTGAAATCGCGTACGCTTTATCAGCTGAACGAGTTCCTCTTGTACGTACTTTTAGCTTACTGGGAGAAAAGAGAGAGGGGGTTGTGTTCTCTAGGCCCCTAGGGGCCCTACGCGCGGCGTGAGAGCTCGGAAGCGAGCTTAGCACGGCGATCGAGGATGGCACGGTTCACCCCCTTCACCGAAGCGATGGAGATGCGTTCCGCGTGGTGTGACACAAATGAGAGGCGGGAGTGGGGAGGGTACGCGGTGCGGTCAACGCCCGAGCGTTGAGCCTTGCGCGCAAGGCGGTTGATCTTTGCAACTGCAGTCTCTCTCTCTCTCTTGTACGTACGTATTTTTAGCTTACTGGGAGAAAAGAGAGAGGGGGTTGTGTTCTCTAGGCCCCTAGGGGCCCTACGCGCGGCGTGAGAGCTCGGAAGCGAGCTTAGCACGGCGATCGAGGATGGCACGGTTCACCCCCTTCACCGAAGCGATGGAGATGCGTTCCGCGTGGTGTGACACAAATGAGAGGCGGGAGTGGGGAGGGTACGCGGTGCGGTCAACGCCCGAGCGCTGAGCCTTGCGCGCAAGGCAGTTGATCTTTGCAACTGCAGGCGGCGAGAAGCCGCCGCCGAATGTCTCGTGGAGAAGCAGGTTGAACTTGTTTCGTTTGCCGAAGATCCCATCATGGTAGTGGCCACGCTGTGACTTGACGTAGCCTTGGCCGGTGGTGTGGTCGAACGCCCGTTGACCACGGAACCCGCGTTGCTTGCAGCCCATGTTTGCAAGGCGGGCGCGCTCTTCGGTGTTGCCGAAGGCGAACTTGTCTCCAACGGAGCCGGGGTTGCCTCCGGTGTCGGCGCGGCCGACCCCAACAGGCAAGCCACCCCGGAGGGGGGTCCAAAGTTTGACCTCACTGATCTCGTCTTTGCCCCCGGGAGCCGCGCCCGGCTCAGCCAGGTCGGTTTTGTAGCCCTCGTTGAACTGTTTGGTGAGCTCAGGTTTTTCGGCATCTCCCATAACGGGCCGGGAGATGGAGACGGCGGCGACACAATCGTACCAGGCGCGAAGTACGCCGTCGTGTGGGCGCCGCCGGGCGGCGTTGTTGAGGAACCAGTCGCCATGGTAGTCCTTTGCACCACCGACTGTGTCCCCAAGCTCGAGTGCCCGCGTGACAGTCGAGCGGCACTGCGAGAGGTGAAGACCGTTTCGGCGCTGAAGTTCGCCGATGAATATGTCGTCTGGAATGGTTGTGGCGTTGCTGCCGTCAAGTTTGGTGTCGAGCCACCGCCCCGCGTAAGGCTGCGAAGTTGAGACGTAGCGGATGGACTCACGGTAACGTATCTTGGTGTCGCCGGGCTGCCAGTTGGCTGCTGTGTAGTCGTCAAGGGCGCGCCACTCCTTCTGCAGATCGAACCAGTTCCAGATAGTCTCGATGGCAGCAAGCGCCCGCGCATACGGGCTTCCTGATTTGCAAGTGCCATCGATGACTGACTCCGGTGTTGGAAGAGACTCAGAAGTGGGGAGGCTGACGCCCTTGGGGTAGAACTCAGAGATTTTGCCGCCGCGCAAGGTGTAGTAGATGTTGTCGTCGCGCGCGGCTCGGATGGAGGCCACCTCGTCTTCGTCGCCGAGGCGCCGGCCGAGACGCCGGCCGAGGAGCCTGCTGCAGAGGCTGGCACCGCCGTGGACGCGGTGCTGGCGCGCTCCTCCTCGCGCAAGGTCGAGAAGCTCGCGGAGGCCGCCGCCGCCACCGTGGCAGCCGGCGTCGCCGCGATCGACGCAAAGGTGCCGCGCAAGTCGGCCGGCGACCAGTTCCGTGACATCGCCAGCCGCAGCAAGGAGGAAGAGGTGGCAGGCGCCGCTCTCGATGGCATGCTTGCGCGTGTGGATTCAGAACCGAAGCCGCGCAAGCCTGCTGAGAAGCGGACGAGCTTCGGCCCGCGCGGTGCGTACGTCGACATCTACCGCGCCTCCGAGAGAGAGTCGCAGCAGGCAGCCTCGGGCCGAGGGGTCTCCCTGATCGAGTCATTCCCCGAGGACACGGGCGCCGCCTTTGCGGATGAGGTGACCGCCAAGGCGATAACAGGGCAACTTCCGAGAGAGGAGTTCGAGGCGGGCGCGTCTTTGGTGGCAGAGAATCTGCCGGGCGTGGCCGTAAACACAGTTCTGGCGCGCTCCTCCTCGCGCAAGGTCGAGAAGCTCGCGGAGGCCGCAGCTGCCACCGCCGCAGCCACCGTCGCAGCACTCGATGCAAAGGTGCCGCGCAAGTCGGCCGGCGAGCTCTACCGTGAGGCTGCCGGCGGCAGCGAGGAGGATGAGGCCGGCACCGCGATCGATGGGGTTTTGGCACGCTCCTCGTCGCGCAAGGCGGAGAAGCTTGCAGAGGCGGCGGCCGCCAAGGCATCGGCGGCGGCGGCGGCGATCAGCGCTGTTGTGCCGCGCAAGTCGGCCGGCGATCAGTACCGCGCAGCGGCGGGCACCGAGGACGAGGCCGCCGGGGCTGCCATCGACGGGATGCTGAAGCGTGCCTCCTCGATAAAGTCGCCGACCCCGAAGCCCGCGGCGCCAAAGGCGCCAAAGCCGTCGAGAATGTCATATGGCGAGCAGTACCGCCAGGCGGTGGGTGACATTGAGGTGGCGGAAGCATCGGGGGTGCCTCCACCGCCCCTGTCAACTACGCTGATGGAGCCTGCCGAATCGGGCGAGACGGTCCTGCAAACTAGCGGCCAGGGCGGCTTCGCGGTCGGTGACGTCGTCCGCATCGGCGAGGGGGCCAACGCGGAGACACACACGATCGCTGGCTTTGGCTCCATCCACCTGGCGACTCCTTTGAGCGGCAGCCACCCGGCGGGTACGACGATCGTATGCGTCAGCGCGGAGGACGAGACCACCGCCCCCGTCTACCGCTCGGCCGCTCTTGTCGCTGATCCACCCGAGGCAGCGGTTGAGGAACCAGCCGCAGTGCCAGCCGCAGAGCCAGAGGCGCCCTTGAAGGAGGAGGGTGCCACCGCCCGGCTCCTTACCGCCGCTGCCTCCGTGGCCGGACCTGCGACGCGGGCATCCCGCGGCCGCTCCTTTGACTTACCTGCGCCGCCCGCGCCGGAGCCATCACCGGCTGAGCCAGAGGCGGGCGAGCCATCGGACGCCGGTACAGCTGTTGACGCGGTACTAGCGCGCTCCTCCTCGCGCAAGGTCGAAAGGCTCGCGGAGGCCGCCGCCGCCACAGCTGCAGCTGCCGTCGCAGCTCTCGACGCAAAGGTGCCGCGCAAGTCGGCCGGCGATGTGTACCGCGCGGCCTCGGGTGGCGTCAAGGACGACGAGGTCGGCGACGCGGTCGACGGCGTCCTCGCTCGCTCCTCGTCGCGCAAGCTGGAGAAAGTGGCCGAGGCTGCCACCGTTACCGCCGCTGCCACGGTGGCCGCGCTTGACGCTGCAGTGCCTCGCAAGTCGGCTGGTGAAGTGTACCGTGCGGCGGCCGGCTCTAGCAGGGAGGAGGACGAAGCGGCCGGGGCTGCCATCGATGGGATGATGAAGCGGGCCTCGTCAATCAAATCACCGACCCCTAAGCCCGCGCCGAAGCCGCAAAAGCGATCGAGCTCGAGGGTGTCGTATGGCGAGCAATACCGCGCATCGGCAGGCTCCAGCAAGGACGATGACGGGCCGGGTGCCGCCGTTGATGGCGTCCTGAAGCGCTCCTCCTCGCGCAAGGTCGAGCAGCTCGCGGAGGCCGCCGCTGCCACCGCGTCGTCGGCGGTAGCGGCGCTGGACGCCGCAGTGCCGCGCAAGTCGGCCGGTGACTTGTATCGCGCAGCTTCCGGCGCCCCGGATGCTGCGGACGACGAGGAGGCTGGCAAGGCGGTCGACAGCGTCCTCGCGCGCTCCTCGTCGCGCAAGCTTGAGAAAGCGGCCGAGGCGGCCGCAGCGACAGCGTCGGCGGCAGTGGCGGCGCTCGAATCCACAATACCGCGCAAGTCGGCCGGTGACTTGTATCGCGCAGCTTCCGGCGCCCCGGATGCTGCGGACGACGAGGAGGCTGGCAAGGCGGTCGACAGCGTCCTCGCGCGCTCCTCGTCGCGCAAGCTTGAGAAAGCGGCCGAGGCGGCCGCAGCGACAGCGTCGGCGGCAGTGGCGGCGCTCGAATCCACAATACCGCGCAAGTCGGCCGGCGATCAGTACCGCGAAATGGCCGGCTCTCCGGCCGCCGAGGAGGACTCTCCCGTTGCCACCCCGCCCCGTCGGAGGTCTCTGTTCTCGCGGGTGGTCTCGATCTTCTCGGGGGGCGAGAGACGTACCCTCTAGCTGCCTCAAACGGTGCAGTGTCGCTGTCGACACACAACCCAACCCTTCTCTCGGCTCCACGCCGTCTCTCACGCAATGCTGCTTTGCACTATAGGAGTGGACACCGCTCTCATCTACTGCTACGTGACTGGCGTGAAGCTCTCGTCCTCGATCCTCTCCTGCCCTTCAGCTTTACCGCGCCTCACACGGGAAGGCCACCCCCCTGAAAGAGAAACTGATGGCTTGATGTGTGACAGTCGGAGTCGGTGGGCTGGTCCCCTTACCACACAAAAAATCGGACATTCCTGTTACGCGCGGGAAAACTCAGCTAAGCACAAAGACTTTAAAAGTCTTAATCCCCAAAGACAGGGGTAGCGCGGAAAACCGCGCGTTAAGAGTGACAGTGAGAGCTAGAGGGCGGTTAGAGGGCGCGTTAGGAGTGACAGTGAGAGCTCAGTCTGAGTACGGTATGAAAAAGAGAGTTCTACAACAAAACTCCCTCGCACGTGCGAACAAGAGAGAGCACAGAACGAAGGGGCCGGCGGGGCTCGTCAAGTAGGGGAAGCCGCTACACTCGCTATAAAACCCTGGCGCTGAGGATTCTCACCGGTTCCATCAGCATCCCAAAGCCGCCCGGCTGCACCTATGGCCCAAGGCGGGCGATGTCGGTTGCCGCACCCTCTCGCAGTCTCAACTTTGTATGGGGCAGAAGCTGTCGCACCGCCATCGCTCGCATCGCCGCAAGGACGTCAAAGCCCGCCACCACCTTGCCGAAGCACGGGTCTGCCTCTCCGAAAAGGGCGGCGTCGGGGCTCTGCGACCCCGGCCCGTGGTTGCGCGTGTTGTCGACCGTTGAAATGTACCAGTCCGGCCCGCCTGGCCGCCCTGCGAACCCGACGGTGAATTTCTCGTGCGGCAGCGACGGCGAGTACTCTTGGAATGGCACGCTCGCGCGCAGCTCGGCTGGCACCGCCTTGTGCGCGAGGCCGGCCTACGGGTGGGCGTGATGCGGAGTGGCGGAGACCTCATGGGGGATCTCACTTCGTTTGAGTGGGTTTCAGCCTGGAGCACGTGGCCGGCGTTGCGGTGGAAGGAGGCGCCGGTCCACAGCCCGGAGCGCACCTGAGGTGGGAGAGCGCGTGGCGTGATAAGCCAAGAGAGAGGGGCGCGGCGGCTGGCGACAGAGTCCGAGATTTAGTCCGACCACCTGCCTCAGAAAGTACAACACCGAGACTGGCATCAAATTGTCCGCCGCGAGCTCGATCCGTAGCGTGCCATTTCCTGGGTACGACGGCAGGCCCGCCCTTGGACGTCTGACCAGCACCGGCGGCGGCGCTACTACTCAGCGCACCCCAGCCCGGCAGCTGCAGCCGCAGCTCCACAGTGCGGGCCCCCGCCGCCGCGCCAAACTCAGTGGCGAGCAGCGCACGGCTCGCCTCTTGCCTAAGGAGAACAGCTCTCGCGCTCTCACTCGCAATGCGACTCGCTTGGCGGCGCGTGCAAGAGGCGCGCGCAGGGCCGCTCTTGTGCGATGCAGCCTTTCTCGGGCAAGGCGGCCATATCGCTGGTCAGAAGTTCCGCAAGAAGTTCCGCCCTTGTCGCTCAGCTTGGTCTCGCACTGAGCCAGGGACTTGATGCAGCCCTTTGCCGCCACGAGAGGCGGCGCTGCGCAGAAGAGAAGCGAGCAGGCGACTGCCACGACCCCGATCGCAACGAGGCGTGGCATTGGCGCCAGCTCATGTTGCGTTGTGCTCGTCCGTTCCTCTGCCTCCGGTTTCCACCGTGGGAGATCACGCCGTCGTCCCTGGACAGCGGGTCCCCAAGGGTGAACTGCGCCGTGATCATACGACGGCGAAAATTCGTTGCCACAGGCGACAGGGGCGGGGAGACGGCGCATGGCGCAGCGCGAACTCGCTCGTCTCTGTGCGGTCCAATCGTATTCCTCTTTTGTTACCCGCAACCCGGGTATGACTTAGCCCACCCGACACGTCGCGTCCCTCCCCGACCGCCCGTCCCACCCATGCGTCCTCTTCAAGACACACATATACAAGTCGTGCCATCGCGCCGCGTCTCTCATCGGCAGCATGCGGCTCTACTATCATGCATCAAACCCCTCGAAATGGCCAGTGAAAACGTCCGTTGAGGGAGAGCGCGTTCATCTTTGGTGCCCTGACCAGTGACACTTCTGCCCTGGGCTGTGCTTGGTGCCGTTGTTTGCACAATAGCTCTGGGCCTCGTCCCGCGTCCAGTGCGGCTTGCCGTGCCAGCACCGCCTCCTCGCCTCGCCTGCGGCACCCGCCCCGCCGGCGAGGTGTCCACGGCGAAAGGACTCAAACTTGTCCAGCCAGAACTGCCGGCCGAGGCGCGCGCGCTTGAACAGCGCCATCTTCGAGCCGAACTTCTCGTCGTACAGCGCCTCGAGCTCTGCCTTCGACGGCAGCTTCAGCAAGTCTCGCACGGCCAGCACCGGCAGGTCGCCAGAGTCCCACATGAAGTCCATCCTATTCGCAGCGGGGGGCGTGAAGAGACGCCGTCGGTCGGTGGGCGCCTCCACGAGAGGAGGCGCGGTGCCTCGAGTGCTCTACGATTGGCACCACCCCCAGCAGCAGCATCTCCCACGTCCGATGGCTGTCCATGCCCTGCCCCGGAGGGCAGAGCGCGTACTTGAACTTCGAGGCGTTGTTGTAGAAGGCAACCAGGTGCGGGTTGCCCTGAATGTTGTTATTCTGGCCCTTTGGGAAGCAGTGGGCGAACCCGCCCCCGTGGCAGTACTTGTCGATGAGCTTCTTCCGGATCGGGTTCGTCTTGGGCGAGAAGTTGACCATCAGCAGCGACGACTTGTGCTCGGGAGAGACCAGCTGCTTGTAGGTGCCAATCTGCTGCAGGGTTCGGAACAGCTCCGGCGCGTGCTCAAAGCAGTTCAGCCCCACCGGCAAGGGCTCAAACTTGGCGTGCTCGGCGTTCGGGTACTGGCCGAACCAGCGGATCAGGGCGGGCGACGCCAGAATCTGCCGCACGCCTCCGGGCTTGAGAGGGACGCCGTACGCCGACTGGCCGGTGACGAAGACGAACTTCTTGCCCGCCCGCTCCAGCAGCGGGAGCATGTACTTTGCGAACCGCTCCGTCGGCGGGCCCGGCTGCGCGTAGATGAATGGGACCGCCGGCAGGCACGCCACCACGTCTGCGAACCCCGGAAGGAAGACGACCTCCTTGAAGTGGTCGTAGGGCCAGTCGTAGACATAGTCGCACATGTCCCGAAACATGGACGGGCAGAGCAGCTGGCCCTCGCCGCCGCGTTTCGCCACCCCAGGGTAGCCGTGCGGTGCCCGCCACGGAGTTCGGCAGTAGACCGAGCAGTTCTTTGATCCGGCTTCCGGCGACACTCGGACTTGAACACCGGCGCCTACCCTGCGTGGCGCTGGCCGATGGCTAGCCGTGTAATGGGAACGAGCACGGGCGGCGGCGGCGGAGCGGGCGGAGGTGGCGGCGCGGGCGGCGGCGGCGGAGGCGCCGGGAGCCGAGCTGCGAGGGCGCGAGGTTTTTAAGGCGCTGCGATGCAGAGAGGCGCCGGGTGCAGCGCCGAGATGCCGGGAGGCGCCGGTCGGCCGCTGCCTCTGCAGTGAGGCGTTGCGAGGCCGGGAGGCGCCGGTCAGGCGCTGCAGTGCGTCGGGAGCAGATCCGCTAGGCGAGGAGGCGCCGAAATATCGCCTAAACCGGTCGATAATGCTGTCCTCGGCCATGCTGGACGGCACGATGAGTACGGCCAAGGCGGCATGTATGAGCATGGTGCAACCACGCGGGCGGCACCAAGGTTTCTCGTCGCGGTATCTAGGTACGTGGGGCGTTTTTTTTGGTTTTTTGAAGCGTTCACATGCACACTCACTCACACGCGAGAATCATGACTGGCGAGGGACTAGTGTCATGGCTCATGGACTGTAGCTGAGTGTGCGTTCCCGTGGAGGCTGGGGAGGGCGCATAGCGCCGGTCAGCCCCACTTTGCCCTGCGCGCCTCCTGCCTCGCCTGCATGCTGGCCTTGGCCTGGCGGAAGCGCGGCGCAACCTCGGCGAACTTTTGGTTGAGGAGCGGCACGAGGCCGGCGAAGGGCGGCCCGCCCCCCATCTGCTTGCCCGTCTTCGTGTTGGTCACGTCGACGTCCACCAGCGCATCCATCAGCGCGCCCGGCGGCTTGCTGCCGTAGCAGATGATGCGCGATATCGGCAGCCCCACGGGCGGCTCCGGGATGGCGACGTCGCGCTTCTCGCCCACAAACTCCGTCTTGCCGACGTGGAAGTCGCCCGTGCAGTCGGTGACCTCGGTCAGGTTGGCCTTCTCGTACGACACCGTCAGGTTGAGCGTGCCGGTCACGGACGCCGTCGCGTTGCCCGCCACGCCGCCGACGCACCACAGGCCGCAGATGCCGGACGAGTCGAGGTGCAGGCCGGTGGTGACCTTGACGCCGCTCACCGAGAGGATGACACGGTCGGGCAGCACGTTGGGCAGCCACCCGCTCTTCTCCTTTCTGCACGAGCGCATACGGATCGCCTCCACCGCCAGCGCGTCGATCGTGATGCCCGATATCGTCGTCGTCACCTGCGGCGGGTCAGAATGCGTCGCGAGAGGAGCGGTGCGCGTCGCCAGGAGTCTCTGGCCTCACCAGCCCAACCCGCAGCTTGGCCTCGACCGGCAGCGAGTGGAGGCGCGACTCGGGCACCTTGGCGACCGCCCACTCGACGGCAGAATTGATGCCACTCATCAGCGGACCGTCCGGGTCGCGGCACGTCATGCCCGGAGCACGCTCGTCGAGGATGTGATTTGCATCATACCGCTCCTTCATCCGGTCCTTGAGCCGCGAGAAGAGGGACGGTGCCTCGGCCGGAGCGGCATAAACGAGCGCAAGCGCGCCGAGCGCGAGCGCACCGAGGCAGCAGGCAGCAGGCCGCAGGAGGCCGCGAGAGCCACTGCGAGTGGTGGTGGTGGTGAGCATGGGGCTGCTGGTGAGCACGGGGCCGAAAGGAGGCGGACGCGAAAAAGAGTTTTTCAGTAGCAATAGATCTAGTGATGATCTTGTGTTGCAACCTGTCCTATACGAGAGAGGAATCCCTGGGACCCTGTCGTGTGGGTGAACCCTGCCCAGCCCCCCTCCGTGTCGCGATGCGCTCCCCGCTCCCGTTCCCCTGTGTCCCTGATCGTCCTTGAGCACTTGAGCACTGGATAGGGTCGGTTCCGCATGGTACGGGATCGTCCTTACAAGATCCTGCTCGTGCAGGTGGGGACCCTGTCCTTCTCCCACCCCCCGTTTGGCGTGCCCGTTTTATTTATTTATTTATTGTCTGTCGGCAGCCGAACTTGTGATGGGACACCCTCGGAATCCAACTGCGTACTACTTGGATAGCACGCTTTCGGCATACAGACGGCTAAGGCCGAAATCGGTTCACACCTGCTCTTGCAGGTGTGAACACTAAGGATTCGCTGTATCTACTCAGCTGCTCCGCTTACACTTACCTGTGAAGTGTAAACAGCGGATTTTGAACAGCGTTCTCCTTGAACGATATCGGTGTCGAAACACCGCTGACAGCGCTCACAGCTGCGGCTTTGTGCCTGTGTGTGTGTGTGTGTGTGTGTGTGTGTGTGTGTGTGTGTGTGTGTGTGTGTGTGTGTGTTTGTGTGTGTGTGTGTGTTTGTTTGTGTGTGTGTGTGTGTGTGTGTGTGTGTGTGTGTGTGTGTGATAGACAGACAGACTCAGACACACACCTCACCATCCCTCCCTTGGGTTGTGTGTTTTGTTTCTTTCTGTCTTTGTTAAATTCTTTTCTCACAGCAGGCAAAAGAAAGAAAGCCACGTAATACTTCTCATCAGACTATACACACGCCTCACATTACTCCACGTCATGTACACATCTCAACAACCAACCTGATCGACAAGATCGCACGTACTACTGTCAGACTAATGAGGAGAGCATGTCAACACTTTGAGCAGTGGCGGGTGGCACATAGTAGAAGGTGCGCCAGCGCCAGCAGTGGAGTCTGCTGCCCAGTGCTCGTAGGCCCCGAGCGACAGACAGGCTTCCCACCGGCTCATATGGACGGGGTTGCCGGCTGCGGGCGTCAGACGGACGCCACGCGCTTGAAGACGCGGCGCACAACCACCTCGGTCCTCCCGTCGGCAGCGCGGTGTGTCAGCTGCTGCTCGAGATTTCCATCGTCCGTGGTGACATAGTGCTCGGTGACGAACTCTCCCTCCGAGGGCCCGAGCTTGATGATCTCGACCGCCATCGGGGCATGCGACGCCGTCACCAGCGATGCGCGCTGGGGTCCGCGCGGCGTGGCGACGATGGTCTCCTTGTGGCGGGAATAGGTCGCGTCGGTCTGGAGCTTGATCGGCAGGCTCCACCCCGAGCGCGGCGTCTCGATGGTGACCTCGTCGCCCTCCGCCTTGAGCACGAGATGATCGCTGTCGAACTTGCGCGCGAGCGGGCCTGCCGTCGAGCGAGTGGGGACGACGCGGTTAGTGAATTTGACTGGGCCCTACGACGCCGATGAGTGGTGGTGGGCGGAGCCGGGTGAGAGGTCCCACCGGCAAAGACGCGAGGCGCCCCGCACGCGATAAGAAACGGGCGAAGCGCTCCGTGCGACGACTTTGTAGTGTCGAGCACCCACTCGCCGGACAGCTGCACGTTGCCGTGGCGGCGAACTGCCGCCGAGCGCTTAACTGCGTTTGTCGTGGCCTGCTTGAGGTTTGCCATGCGGTTCGGAGCGAGGAGACCTGAGGGTTGAGAGGAGAAGTCGCGGGCAGAGGTGTGTGGCATGGTGGTGAGCAGTGGCGAGCGGCACCCGAGAGAAGCGTAGCAAAAGTCAAGCCAGCAGCCATGGACTCGAACTCCGTATTTCGGATCTAAGGAAGGTTGCCCACGGCGGCAGAAAGTTTTCGATTCCGCGCAATTACCTAAGGTGTGTTGAACGGCTTCTCAGCATAGTGAGCGTCCTTTGGTAATCTTATTTCCCGAATCCGTGTGAACACTTGGTCCGGTGGGCGTGCGTGAACAGCAAGCCTTGCGCCTAGTCGGGAGCATTTACGGTCGGATTCGAGAGAGAGAGAGAGAGAGATTTTTAGCAATACCAAACAAACAACTCTAACACTCACACGTCATCCCTTCAATACCAAACAGTTTGTTGTCGGATTCGTGAGCAGGCACCCATCCAGAAAACAAACAAACAATGGCTCTCTCCCATCCAGAATTCCTCTCTCTCTCTCTAAAGCCGTATGTTCAAAGGTGAACAGCGCGGATGGGTGGACGCAAGATGGGCGGTACACGGTGGCGGTCACACAGGAGCGACACACAGAACCACAAAAAAGAAAAAGATAACCCAAGGGAGGGTAGAAAAAGAAAGAAAGAAAGAAAACAGACAACCCAAGGGAGGGATGGGAGGACGGCACGCCGCCACCACACAGGGATTTTAAGGAGAGGAGTGTGTGGTGCTAGCCGTCGCCCACCCTCGGGCGTCTACCACTTCCTATCTCTCTCTTCGCAGTTTCTCACCAATTCTCGCAGCGACCTTCATGCCACCTCTCGTTCTTCCCACTCTCGTCCTCGTTCTCTCTCCTGCTGTTTCATCCTCTGACTCATCGCTCTCCTCGGCCTCGTTCTGAAACGCCGCTGCCGTCTGCCGATCCCTTGCTCTCGCTGCTTCTCTCGCCTCTCTGCGTAACTCCGCCCTCCTCGCGGCATAATTTGGCCCCTCGAGTTTATCGAGCTCCCCCTCGCGCAAGGACCACATTTCTGACTCCCACTCCGATCATTTGCCTCCATGCTCCAAGTCATGTCGTTGCTCAGGTCCACTCTCGTTTCGAGCACTTGAACCTCAACGGTCGGTGTTGGCACTGGGGTTCACTTAAGGGTATATCGTGACAGCTGACGGCGGGATTACCACTGGTGTTTCGTCCTCCTCGGTCGGAGTCGTCTTCCCCGGCTTCCTCTCGTTCCCCAGACGACTGCTTCGTTGTCCGTCGTCTGCTGCTGTACAATTTTGGCCTCTTCTCCTTCGCAAGGGCCCCGCCCCCAGCGAGGGGGGGGCGGGGCCCGCGCAGGGGTCCTCTAGTCCCTACCCCAAAACAGCTTGACGACGGGCCCCCCCCAACCCCCCGCGATCTCTCCAGGAGCTTCAGCCCTTTGCCTCATGCTGGCTCACAGCTCCGCCGGGCCTGACCCTTCGGCCAACCGCAGCCTGAGCTAGAATACCGCTGCAGCATCAGCCTCCGATCAGGGAGGCATGCCGGCGCGGAGCGCGATACGATGCGTGCTTGCCGCGACGTTTGCCGTGGCGGCGGGCCTGCGGCCGATGCCAGGCTTGAGTTTTGGCAGCAGCACGCTCAGGCCGCTCGCCGCTGCCGCAGCGCCACCAAGGCGGCGGCTCCGCTCTCCGCCGCCGCAGCTGCTCGACCCGCTCGACTGGCTGGCGGACCAGCTCGAGGTGCGGCTGCGTGCGCGGCGCGAGGGCAAGCTGCGGCGGCCGAAGCGCATCATCCTCGTGCGGCACGGCCAATCGGAGGGCAACGTCAACCGGACTGCGTACCAGAGCACACCCGACTCCCAGATTGCGCTGACCGAGGTGGGGTGGGCGCAGGGCGTGGTGGCGGGGCTGCAGATCCGGGAGCTCGTCAAGAACGAGTCGATCCGCTGCTTCTACTCGCCGTATTTGCGCGCGCGGCAGACCCTGCTGGCGCTGCTGCAGGTGACGCCTCCCACAGCCTACCACGCCTCACACACACCCCACCTCTCACCTCCCTCACCCCTCTCTCCTCTCTCACCCTCTCACCTCTTTCACCTCTGTCGTCGCCACCTCACAGGCCTTCGACTCGCAGACTGTCCAGCTCTCCTCCGAGCCGCGGCTGCGCGAGCAGGCAAGACCGTGCCGAGACTGCTCCGAGAGCGCCCGAGGCTGCCCCGAGAGACCGCTTCGAGACGGCTCCTCGCCTGATCTCTTCCCTGCCGGCTACCACCCACAGCACACCTCGCCTCTCCACGCCTGCCGCCTGCCCCTCCCTTCCGTCCGGCAGGACTTCGGAAACTTCCAGGACGACGCGCAGATGAGCCGCGTCCTCGCGGAGCGGCAGGTGTTTGGAGAGGAGCGGGAACGGGAGCGGGAGCGAGCGGGAGCGAGAGCGAGAGCGAGAGCGAGAGCGAGAGCGAGAGCGAGAGCGAGAGGCAGAGCGAGAGCGAGAGCGAGGGAGAGCGAGGGAGAGCGAGGGAGAGCGACGGTCGAACCCCGATCGGCCTTTTCGAGCACAAACACACAAGCCAACTCCGCGGACGACACTGCCGCCAGGTGTTTGGCCGCTTCTACTACCGCTTCCCCGACGGCGAGGCAGGCGCGGATTGCCTTCCGCATTTGGATGGCAGGCCTAGAGCCTCTTCCGAGCCGCCTTGGTGCCCTTCCCGCAGGCACGGACGTGTTTGACCGGATGGCCTCCTTCATCACCTACCTCTTCCGCACAATGACCGAGCGAGACTACTTCGACGACGGCAGGGCGGCGCACGAGCCGGCGGCGCCGCCTCCGCAGAACTACGTGCTGGTGACACACGGGCTGCTGATGCGCATCTTTTGCATGTGCAGCCTTACGCTGGAGGGCCGTCGAGCAATCTGAGCCTTAGGTAGTCATCGGCACACAACTGAAACCATAGGTGCTACCTGCGCTGGACGGTCACCGAGTTCGAGCAGGTGCGCCACCCGACCAGCTGCCAGACCTCGGCCAGGCCTCGGCCGATTTCGGCTAGACCTCGGCTAGACCTCGGCTAGACCTCGGCCAGACCTCCTCGGGCCATGTCTGGAGCAGGTCTGGAACCCTTCCAACTGCGAGATCTGGGCGCTCGAGCCAACCACAAAACGAGGCCGGCCGATGGCTCACGCTCTCTCACAGCCTCCGCTGTGAACAGGTGCTCGAGCGCGACGAGGGCAGGCCCAGCCGAGGAGCTGCTGCAGAGGACACGCCCACGACACGTCCGCGACACGTCCGCGACACACGTCCGGCAGGCCGACCTACGAGCTGCGCGGCCGTTGGCGTGCTTCGCCGTTTGGCGGCGGGTTCACCGACGTCAAGTTTGGCAAAGACTAGTCGAGATGTGCCGAGACGCGCCAAGCTGCGCCTCGCCGTTTGGCGGCGGGGTCTCGCCGACGTGAACAGTTCGGCAAGAGCCGGACGTGGATCCCCCCCCCCCCCCTTTCTGAGCCCGAGCTCCCCCCACCCCCCTCTAGGCAAGAACCAGACCGAGATCCCTCCCGCGCACATGAAGCGGCCCCTGATCTCCCGGCCCGTGACGCCCGGGGCGCCCGACGCGCTGGACGGCCCAGAGCTGGCGCGCCGGCTCTTGAGGGGCAGAGCAGGGGGCGGAGAGAGTGCCGCCTCTGACCCGCCCCCGCGACTCCCTTCTGGTAGGCGCACTTGCGAGACGTGCCAAAGCCGCGCGGGCAGCGCGCCGAGCGGTGCACCACCGGCCCGCTGACGGGCGACGCTGTGCTCGCGTACTGGCTCGGCGACCGCGAAAAGTCGGAGGAGTCGCGCAGCAAGGCGAAGGAGGCGCTGCGAGACCGGAGGTACGACTGATCACTCATCTCACAAGACCGGAGCGACAGCCGATCGGTCTCAGCTCTCACCCTCACCCCTATTACTCCTCCATGGACCATGCGCACGGAAAGATAGCCTCGCTCTCTGGAGTAAATTACGGCTTTTTAAGGGAGCAGTCGCTAAAATGTAGAAAAAATCGGCGGGCCGGTCTCGCTCGACCGTTCTCGTGGCGTGTGTGACAGCCTGTGTGTTCGCCTTTGCGCACGAGACCCGTCATCTCATCACTGCCCCGGCGCCCACACCTCGATCTTCTTGGGTAGCAGCTGCTTCGACAGGTCCTCTCCGTGGCCTAGGCAGCCGTGGCGGCCCTCGCCCCAGGTAAAGACAGCGCCGTCGGCGGAGAGGACGAGGCCGTGCGCCATTCCAGCCGAGACAGCGACGACGCGCCGGCCAGCAAAGGCCTCGATCTTCTTCGGCAACAGCCGGTCGATCTTCTCGTCGCCGTGGCCCAGCTGGCCATCATCTCCACTGCCCCAGCTCCAGGCAGTGCCTTCGACAGTGAGGGCGATGCTGTGGCGAGCCCCAGCAGACACAGCGATGACGCGCTGGCCAGCCAAGGCGTCGACCTTCTTCGGCTGCCACTGGTCCTGCTCGTCGCCGTGGCCCAACCGGCATTCCCCTCCATCGCCCCAGCTCCAGACAGCGCCGTCGGCGGTGATGGCGAGGCTATGGAACCATCCAGCCCAGACAGCTACGACGCGCTGGCTAGCCAATGCCACGATCTTCTTTGGCAGCAGCAGCTGCTGATCGTCGCCGTGGCCCAGCTCGCCAAAGCCTCCCCAGCCCCAGCTCCAGACAGCGCCGTCGGCGGTGAGGGCGAGGCTATGCTGCAACCCAGCCGATACGGCGACGACGCGCTGGCCAGCCAACGCCTCCACCTTCTTCGGCAGCAGCTGGCTCTGGGTGTCGCCGTGGCCCAGCTTGCCCCAGTCCCCACCGCCCCAGCTCCAGACGGTGCCGTCGGCGGTGGCGGCGAGGCTGTGAGCCCCTCCAGCCGATAAGGTGAGGACGCGCTGGCCAGCCAAGGCCTCGACCTTCTTCGGCTGCCACTGGCTCTGCTCGTCGCCGTGGCCAAGCCGGCCGGCTCTCCCCGAGCCCCAGCTCCAGACGGCGCCGCCGGCGGTGAGGGCGAGGCTGTGGTATCCTCCAACCGAAACGCTCACGGCGCGCTCGTCGCCCAGCGAAGAGGGGAGGCGCGTCGGCGTATTGAGCCGCGTCACGCCCTCGCCGTGTCCAAGGAGGCCTGGGGTGGCCCAGCTAGCGGCGCAGCCGCACGACGAGAGCCGCCCCTCGCCGTCGATGAAGAGGCTGTGCCGATCGCCTGCCGCCGCCCTCGCCGGCGGGTTAGCCTCGCACAGGAGCGCAGCGAAGCACAGCCACCGCACGGTGCAGCTCTCGTCCTCCGGCTGCGCCGGCAGCTCGAAGCCGCGCTCTCGCGCCCACAAGCGGAGGCCCTCCTCCGCGAGCGAGGCGTGGAAGAGAAGCGAGACGGCCTCGACGCGAGCGATGTCGAAGGGGCTGTCGCAGCGAGAGAAGGCGCGCTCGAGAAGCTCCGTGGGGAGGTCGAGGAGGCGGGTTGGCGGCGACGTGTCTGTGCGCATAGATTACAGAGCCGAGCATGTAGTAAATGTTTTCTTCCGCGATAATCTTCAAGTAGCAACTTGCCAACTCAGGCCCTCTCTCGCAACGCGCCTGCCCCACCCCACCGGGCCCATTCCTCCCCCGCCGGTCACGCGGCGGCGTTCCTCTGCGCCGGATCGGACAGGAAGGCGGGCGACGCAGCGAAGGGGTCGTTACTCTGCTTGTGCAGCTTTGCGGCAGTCCCCCACCACTGAAGCTGCGACCACGTGCGGTGCGCGTACCTACCAACGTCCCCTCGGCTAATCCTCGGCGACTCCTCGGCCAGATCGCGGCCGTGTCTGTCTGGTGGGTTCCTACGAGCCAACTAGCCGCGCCGAGGCGCAGCCGAGGTGCAGCCGAGGTGCAGCCGAGGTGCAGCCGAGGTGCAGCCGAGGTGCAGCCGAGGTGCAGCCGAGGTGCAGGTACAACCGAGGTGTATGCGAGGTGGAGAGTACGGGCGGGGTCGCTCGCCCGTGCCACCGCTCCGCCTCCTTTGCCCCGCCCGTCGGGGTCCCCGTCTCGTCGAGCACCTGCCCGGGGGAACACGGGCCGCGCCGTCCGCTGACAGACCTCGGCGGGAGGTGCGGCGAAGGCGGGCGGGCAGGCGGGTGTGTGGGTGAGGATGGTCGGCACCTGGTGCGCCCGCGGCACGTGCACCATCGCGGAGACTGGAAGGCAGCCTGGAGGAGGCGTGTGGGCCAGGGCTGGTGAGGGCGAGAGGTAGCCATCTGCAGCCCGGCTCCACCCCAATCTCGGCTCGACCTCGGCTCGATCTCGGCCCGATCCCGGCTTCGTCTCGGCGTCTCGGCTTCGTCTCGGCGTCTCGGCTTCGTCTCGGCATCTCGGCTGCATCTCGGCTGCATCTCGCCGAGCTCGCTCAGGATGGGGCGCAGCCCGACTGCGGCGCGGCAGCCTCCCCACTGGCCCTGCGAGTACGAGACGATGGCGGAGGGCTTGAAGGAGAAGACGGACGACCCTGCGGGGGTCGGACGCGTTCGTGTCGGACAATGCTGTGCATGTAATATGTGCGTGTCTTGAACGGGAGCCAGGCAGCGTGTGGCGGCGACCGAAGTGGTTGAGGATGTTGACGAGGGCGGGTGAGGGCGCGTGGTTGTACTCGGGCGTCACCATGACATAGGCGTCGGCGGCGAGGAGGCGGTCGTACAGCGCGTCGAGCGAGGGGGGCGCCTTGCCCGCCGCGTACGCGAACTGCGGCTTCACCTGGCCGTGGGGAGAAGCCGGTGATGGGTTGAGCGTGCAGCGGTGTGCGACTGGCGTGAGGATCGGGCGGGTGGGCAAGCGTGTCGCTTCTGCATGATGCATGGCACGCGCGGACCAAAAGCGGAAGCTCCTCCACGATCGGGTCCACCGTGTCGACGGTGTGGCCGAGGCCGGTCAGTGCAGCCGCCGCAAACGCACCGACACGGGCACCGACGTTGGCCGGCTTGGGAGGACCCTCGGTGCGTGTGCTGCCGAGAAGCAGGGCGATTCGCAAGGGCTGTGTTGACGTAGATAATCGGGCGGATTGACAGCGGAGCAGCACAGTGGTGACGAGGCGGGTTGGGAGGATGGCGCTCATGCCGTCCAGAAAGAGTTGTAGCCGACGGGTGTGCCAATCCTATTCCCGCGATTTCTTACTCCCCGGCTGTGCTCACACCACACGGCACGACAAGCAAGGGCGCGGACTGGCGCGGACTGGCACACACACCGGCTCACCACCTGAGCCCTGGTCTGACAGCCTGACAGCAAACCCGGACAGCGCCTGACAGTGGGCCCGACAGCCTGACAGCGTTGACAGCACTTTCTCTGACAGTCTGACAGCACGTATCTGACAGCCTGACAGCAGAGTCTGACATCAGAGGGGCTCCGTCGCTGTCAGACCCTAACGTGACAGCCTGACAGCTAGCTGCCTGACAGCCCGACAGCACACAGTGGCCTGACAGCAGCGCTGACAGCCCGACAGCAGCACAGACCGTACACAGCCGTGCAGCCTCTTTCTTGCGCCCCATGAGGGTATAACAAAACATGCAAAGACATACACATGTATATGTGAGTGTGGTCCATGCAGTCATGGGATGGTCATGGGTCTCTCTCTCAACCCTCCCGCCCCACCTCTGCGGACCTCTCTCTCTAGCACCGGCGGCTGTGCTACTACAAATGAAGCTACCAGCTAGCCTTCTGGGGCCCTACAGTCATATGCCTACGGCGTCTGGGTGGGGGTGGCCGCCGCCGTCTGTGCCGCGCTGCCGCCGCCGCCGCCTGCGCCTGCGCCGCCATCTGCGCTCCCCAGGCGGCCGCCGCCGCCGGCGTGATCACGCCGTGAAGGAGGAGAGGCTCAGAGTATGTGTAGTAGAGTCCTGCTGGTCTCCTCTTGATAGTGTCATAAGTGTGGCTGGTGTGTGTCAGAGCCTGACAGCACCCCGACAGCACCACCTGACAGCACCTGACAGCAACAGCCCAACGTCTGACAGCAGCAGCAGCCCGACAGCTCTGACAGCTCCGACAGCGTCTGACAGCAACACCCGACAGCTCCGACAGCACCCGACAGCTACGGAGCCCCTCTGATGTCAGACAAGCACCCGACAGCACCCGACAGCACTGACAGCACCTGACAGCTGGTCTGACAGAGGCACCTGACAGTGCCTGACAGTGCCTGACAGCCTGACAGATCACCTGACAGCACCTGACAGCCTGACAGCCAGGGCTCAGCTCACCACCGGAGCCGCCTAAGCGCGACTCCGTTAAGAACGGCAATGCACTCCGCACCGTGGACAATGCCGCTCTCCCCGCACGCTAGCTCGTTCACCGTATGGACGGTCACGTCCTCCTACGGAGCGACGCCGAGCGCTGTGAGCGCGGCTGCGGCGGCCTCCGCCTCCGCCATGCCTTTTTGGTAAGCATCGCGTCGCGCTTCATCCGCAGAAGCACCTTATTCCACCACGCTCCACGGCAGCTCGTTGTTGAGCACTTGAGCACTTGATAGGGTCGATTCCGCATGGTACGGGACCCCTCGATCGTCTCGCCCTCCCTCACTGGTGTGTTCATTGGGGGGGTCATAACAAATACGGTACAGGATCGAGGTGCACGCTGCCGAAGCAGTGTCGTCCCCTCTCTCCCCGACGGCGATGGCGGTGTGACCGATCGAGCTACAAGAAGGAGCTTGGTCAGCATGATCAGGAGTGGTCAGGCGCACTACCTCACTGGGCCTGAGATCACCACACGACGCGTCCATCACCTTCCGGGTTTGTGTGGGTTCGAACCACTCCGGGATGGGCAAGCCCATAACTTGAGTTGTGCTTCCCTCTCGCCTGCGAGAGAGATAGAGGGGGGGGGGTACAGGTTTTGTTCGTGGCAGTGCCAGGGGCAGGGGAGGGGTCCCACCGCCACCCGGCGGCGGCGCGCCTGTCGGGGGACATGGAGGCAAGACGGTCGAAGGCGGGCAGTGGGTCAGGCCAATCGAAGGAAATTGCAGACTGGAGCTTGAAGCAGCACACCTTCCCACGCCGAGGCCGCGACATTATTTTGGCGTCGATGGCGGCGCGGTACTTTGCAAACTCCTCCATGGCCGCAGGATACGCAAGAGGCGCGTTGCGGGGGAGCGTGCCGTTCCCCGACGCCGTCATTTGGCCCGGCACACGGGGCGGCGCCGCACGGAGGTGTGTGCCGTTCACAATGGGGTTGCGAATCCGGTGGGCACCCGGTCCTTGTTCCTTGAAGTAGAAGCCACGCGCGATGGGCGCGATAGGGGAGGCTGCCTGCGCTGCGGGCCTGATGGTGATGTTGAGGCGGTGGCGTATGCGTAGACCGTGCGCATGGGGCGCGTTCATTGCTCCGAAGGAGTTGTTGTGGCGAGCCCGCCGCTGCTGGCGGGAGTCACGCCTTCCAGGAATCAGAAAGTGATTCTGATGGTTCTTTTGATTTATTGACTAGAACCGATTATCACATCTACCACACCACCGTGAAGCTAAAGTCAAAACGCGCCGCACCCCAGCGTAGGTGCCGTGCTTGATATGCATATGAGCACTGTCCAGATTCACTGTCCTCTGATCGGGCACTGCCCGACGAGACATCACATGGTTCGCGCACGCACGGCACTCTTGGTGGGTCAGCTTGCCACTAGTCCACGCAGAGACGCTGTGTAAGGAGGCGAACACCATTTTTTCTTCTCTGCCTCGGGCGCGGCGCGGCGCCAAAAGCTCAGGCCCAAGAGCCGCGATGTGGCTCCTGATTTGGGCGGTGCTCGTGACTCCCAGCTTCTCATGGCAGCTCATCGAATGGCGGACGTCGTGGCCCGACGCTCCATTTCATCAACTCGACGGGCTGCGAGCTGCGCTGGCGGAGCACGCGGCGAGTGAGCGACTGTCTGTCATCTACAGCGACGCACATCTCGCTGACGATCTCGCTGTCATCTTCTCCACCGCTCCGTCGGTGCCGCGAGCGGTGAAGCGGGCGATGAACAAGTACGGCCACTCTGCGGTGACAAAGGCGCTCAGAGATGCGGAGAACAACGCGAATGAGGTGAATGCCGAGCTCGACGGCGTCGACGATTGCCGCACGCTGGGCCTCGGCGCCTTACGAAACTGGCTCGCGACGCGCGGCCTTCGGTGCCATGGGTGTCTGGAGAAGCAAGACTTCGAGGCGCTGTGCGAGCAGAATATTGGCGCGCAGCCTTTGCCAAACCAGCAGGCCTTTTGGGAGTCAGTCCAGCGGGCGGTGGCAGCTCAGAGGCCCGACGACCTCGACGCGGAGGAGGAGGAGGATGCGCTGTCGTACTTTGCCGTCTGGGCCTACCCCAGCGCAGCGACTACCTGGCTGTGGCTCTTGACGCTGGCCAGCTTCTACTCCCGCACCTGCCTGCCGCGAAGGTTGTACGTGCACGAGAGCGACCGCAGCGGCAAGACGCACGAAGCCGCGCTGTGCCAGTCCACTTTGGCCTGGCAGCACCAGTACAAGACTTCGACCGCCAGCTACCTCCCAGAGCTGTTCCTACGGCAGGATGTCTCGGAGTTGCCGTCCGTCTACACCCGATCCTTCTGCTTCATGGCGCTGGTGCACGTGTTCTTCTTCAACACCGCGGGCGTGGCGGGTTGCATCCTCTTGGACTTGATTGCCGCCGTCGTCTTCGTCGTGCGTTGGTGCTACAGAGCCTTGCGTCGTCGATGCGGATCCGACACGACAAACGAGACGACCGCTTCCGACGCCGAGACGCTGCTCGATCAAGTGTCGTACACCTTGACTTGCTGGGGCTGGCAGTTCGACTGGGACCTGCCGTTCGTGCTGAACTTTCGCCATGCGTTGGCTGCGGCGCCCAGTACGGTCGTGCTGCAGCGGCTAATGCTCTCGCTCGTCGACCCGAGGCGTGGTGTTGGTCACGGCAGCAAAGAAAAAATGGCCACTGATGTACAAGTATACTCGCTCGTGCATGCGATGGCCAACCCGATGTTGATGCCCACGTTTCGGTGCATCCAGGCAAACCCAAAAGTACCGGAAGCGATCCGATCGCGTAGAGATCCGATAGGAGCCATCATCGACCTGCTACACCACCCCCCCGCCACACCACTTGGTTCTGTCACCACCTCGCTCTCCTCAGCTCGGGAGCTCGGTATGATGGGGGAGCGCCTCTCCGATCCCGAGCTGGCAGAGCTGGCTCGCGCGGCGGTGCAGGCCCTGGCGGCGCCGCCTAGGGACAGCAACCGCTGGGTCTACTCCCCCCGCACGCGCTTCACCAGCGCGTCCCGCTGGCTGCAGCACGCCATCTGGCTCTCCGTCGGCCTCGCTAGCGAGAAGGAGTTCGCCCTCGGCGTCGCTGCGACACTCATTCTTGTGGGAAATATGCCGAGCGTGACGTGCTGGGTGAACTACGGTCTCTGCGCTTACCTGCTCGACAGGTGCTTCCTGGCCGTGATCGCTCTGGGCGGGGGAGTGCTACTCCTGGCGGCCTCCATGCGCGCTAGGGAGTTGGAAACGATGCCACTATTCTTCCAAAGCACGGCCGAAGTGCCGATCAAGGTGCTGCTGCTGCTGCTCCCTGGGCCGCTCATCTGGGTCGGGTACCTTAAGCTCACCATCGAATACGCAGCGGTTGGCTATGTTTGGCTCTTGTTCTTGACGAACGAACACGACAGTCTCCTCGATCTCGGCTACTGGTTCGATAATGGCCTCGGGTTTCCACCAAACACCTGGATCCTCGTCTACGGCCTGCTTGGTTCGTTTTTGCTGCCCCGAGTCGATATGATCTTCTCGCTAGCAATCTGGCTGCTGCTGACCGTGGTCGACGTGGAGAGAGCCCTAGAGCTGCTCGCGTGGTACGCGTGCAAGTTTCCCCTCGCCTCTCCACGGCATGGCATGGTCTTGATGACGACGTACCTCCGCTTCAGCTGGGGGCTGCTCGATATTGTCAGCAACAATTTGCTCCTCGCACCCCATTTGGCGTATCTTCTTACCCACCCACCACCGATCCTTGCCGTGTCCTCTTCCTGCCTTGGCGCCGCTGTGTGCTTGTGGACGGCCTCGGACGCCGCCGTGAAATGGGCCCCATCGGCGGAGATGCGGAGCCAAGCTGCAAAAGTGAATCTCGTAAACCTGCTACTTTGCGGGCTCGCTATCCACCTCCCTGGCCTGCTGCTTTGGTGGATGGGCGGCTCGTCGTGGATCGTTGACTCCGTCGCGTCATTTGTGCCAGCCGATTTCCACAGCGGTGGCAGCGTCAACTGGGAGTTTGTCGCAGTCCAGGCGTTCAGCACGCTAATCATCTGGCTATTGCTGTGCGCGATTGAATGGCTGCCGGATGGCGAGGCTAGGGATGGAGCTCTGGCGACGCTCAATCGCTTGAGCCGGGTGCCCCTTGTCGCCTCGCTGATCCCCTACCTGCTTCTCGTGTATTGGATACTCATTCACTTCCTCAGCAACGCGTCGATTGCGATCGGTTTCAAGCTCCTGTTCGCCAAGCCGCCGCCCGTCCTGGCAATGGCCTCATCCGCCTCGATATTTCTTTGTTTCGTGTCGCCGCTGCAGCAGTTGGACGACTTAACGAGCTCGGACAGTCACCAGAGATCGGCCGCGTTTGGCGCGTGCATTGCGTTTCACATTCCGGGATTTGTGCTGTACTGGCTCGGCATTCCTTCGTGGATCGCCCATTACGTCTCAAAGGTCTTTGCGGTGGTGTTCGCCGACTACACGAAGGCCTACTCGACTGTGACAGCGCCAGAGGAACTGGCAGCAGAGGTCGCGGCCTTCCTGGTGGCCCTGCTCGCGATCTACGTCGGGAGTCTCTTCCTTCCGGAAGGAGCCCTCTTCCAAATCTTCCGCCCGCTCTTCTTCCTGTTCGACGCCGCAAGCCATGCCCGCGACTTCCTCGCGCGGCTCGCGCGCTCAGTCTACCGGCCGGCCTACGCCAAGCTCGCCCCGCCCGCCCTCTCGGCGCTCTCACGCGCCGCGTGGGTGGTGCGCGCGCCGCAGCGCTGGCGGTCCGAGGCGGCGGCGCGCTCTGCGCAGGAGCTGGTTGCGGCGGAGCAACGGAGGGCAAAGGCGCGCTGGTTCTCACCTCGGCTCACCTTGACTCCACCTCGGCTCACCCCGGCTCATCTTGGGACGGCGCAGGCGCGCGACGGCCGACGCGGGCGAGGGGATCGGCGCCAGCGGACGCGGACTCCGCCCTCGGGTGCGCGGTCACCGCCGCCGGGCGAGGAGGGCGGGCCGGAGGGCAGCGACGGCGACGAGAGGGAGGAGGAGCCCGCGGGCGGGGAGGTCGCGCTTCCGCGCATCGTGTCGGGAGCTCACGTCGCGACGCCTTGGAGCAACGCGCAGGACGGGCTGCTTGGCCGCGACGAGAGGCGCGGGCAGAGCCGCGACGACCGCCTGCTCAGCTCGTTTCAGCAAGAGCAGGCGCGGCGGCGGCACGAGGAGGAGGCGGCGAAGGAGCGCGCCGCGCGCCCGAGGCGGCGACCTGTGGGCAGGCGCTGCTCACAGGCTGGTCACTGTGAACAGGAGCGCGCCGCGCGCGAGGAGGCGGCGGCCGACGCCGCTGTGCAGGAGGCAGCACGGCGGCGGCGCGAGGAGGCGAGCCGGCGGGAGGCGAAGAGGCGAGAGGCGAAGAGGCGGGAGCGGCTGGTGCAATACGCGGTGCTTCCACGAGAGGCGTGTGAGCCGCGCCTTGTCACACTTGCCCTGTCAACAGGTGTGGGAGGCGGAGCGGGAGGCGGAGCGGAGCGGCGCAGTCCAGACGGCGGAGGCGGAGGAGAATGGGGCGGAGGCGGCGGAGGCGGCGGCGGCGGCGGCGGCCGTGGCGGCCGTGGAGGAGGCTGAGCGAGAGGAGGCGGTGCGGCGGGCGGCGGCGGAGCGACTAGAGGCGCAGCGACTGGTGGCGGAGAGACTGGAGATGGCGCGAGTGGCGGCTCAAGCGGCGGCAGTGGAGGCGGCAAAGGCGACAGAGGCGGCGAAGGCAGCGGAGGCGGAGGCGGAGGCTGCCAAGGCGGAGAAGGCTGCCAGCGAAGCGGAGGAGGAGCGCCGCGCTGTGGGCTGCTGGCTCCGCTCGCATTGCTACGCTCTCCTCACGGCTCCCCGTCGCGAGTAGGAGGAGCTGCTCCGTGGCCTCGTCAATTTCGTGCTTTCGGCGCCGCCCGCGCGGAGGCGGAGGCCGCTGCACTCACGCGCTCTTCACCCCTCTCCCTGCGAGCAGGCGCCGCCCGCGCCCGACGAGGCGGAGGCGGCGGCTGCGAGGGTGGCGAGCTCTCCCGCGGCGCACCGAGCCGCGGGCGAGCCCATTCCTCCCTCCGGCCTTCCTCCCTCCGGCGTTCCTCCCTCCGGCGGGGGCAGTGTCGTGGCGCGGATCCTCGCTCTCGAGGCCTCGCTGGCGCTTGAGGGGGCGAGCGGTCGGCAGGTCGGACGCCGTTCACGCGCGCCGGCGTGAAGAGTAGGCTCGCTTTGGGCTGGAGAGCGATGGGCCGCCGATCCCGCGCCTGAGGCAGAGTCGAGGACGGCGGCGGGCGGGACGCGGCGGGCGGCGCCTCGTCACGCCGTGCCCCCACTTGTGGATAGGCAACTCGAGGAGGCGGCGGGGATGCAACCGCAGAGCCTCGCCCTCCTGCCGCGCCTCCGCGCCCTCGAGGAGTGGGTGGAGGCGATGGGTTTCTGAGGCCGGCTGCTGGTGAGACCGACATCACGCTGCGATCCGCAAGATGGCGCGCACAGTTTGAGGTACGGTCTGGAGTTTGGGCAGTTCCATGGGTTTCCCTTACGCCTAGAGAGAAGTGTTTATTACAGTATTGCTGGCGTTTGGTAAGCCGCATTATACCGAAGAGTGCACATTTTACATGTACATGTACACGTAGCGGACCCTCGAGAGGTTACGACGAGGACACGTAAAGCGGGGACAGAAAAATATCACACACACCGGTTTGCATTCCATTTGGACTAGCATTTGGACAAAGGTGCCCCCCGAGAGCTGGGGCAGCATGGTGTAACAGTAACAGACACCGCTGGCGCCTCTGTCGGCGCGCACGGCGATAGTACAGAGGCCGGCAGAGCTAAAAAGAGGGCGCGCGCGAGAGAGGGCGCCGCGCTAATTGGCCTTGGACGAGTCGTCGACTCGTCCGAGCCAGTGCACCTTGTGGATCAGGCCGGCGGCGCTCGCGGCGGCAACCACATACCGACAGAGGTCGGCACCGGGGCGCACGGCGAGCCTGGGGTATTTGTGGTGGTGGTCGTGGGTACCCTCGCCGGCGAGGGGCGCAATCAGCGCCGTCACGGCGTCGCAGACGACGGTGATGGCCTCGCTGCCTCGGCCGCGGCCGGCGAGGACGCCGAGGATACCTGGGGTCTGCGCCGTGGCGGAGCACTCGGGTGCCCCGTGCGGAGGGTGGTTCTTGACTGCGGCGGGGAGGGGCGGGCGGGCGGCGGGGGGGGAGGTTGGAGATCAGCGGGGGAGGGGGTGGAGGTTGGGCGGAGGCGCGAGGAGGGCCGCCGCGGCGCGCCGTTGAACCAGAGGGAGCCGCTCTGGCAGAGGGCGGAGGAGCAGAAGCTGACCCACAGCGCGGCGTCTCCGCCGAGCTGGAAGGCGGCGAGGAACTCAAGCGCCGGGAAGAGGACGCCGCCGAACGTGTCTAGCCAGCGCATGGTGCGCGAGTCTGCGTGCGCCTGCGCGGAAAACAAGGGCGCGAGGGTGCGAAGGGGGTTGCAGGGCCGGCGATGGCGAGAGGGGCTGGGGAGGGCGTAGAGAGCACGCGCCGGGACAAAGTCCTCCCTCCGCTCTCGGCTGTGTGTCGGCTGTATCTGGGCTGAGTCTCGGCGTAGCTATATCTCGGGTAGAGGGCACGCGCCGGGACAAAGTCCTCGTCGACGGCCTGCATCCGCGCACAGGCGTCGTCCGAATCGCCCGCGATGAAGAAGGTGAAAGCACTGGCGGGCGGGGGGGCAAGCGTCAGGCAAGTGAGGCGGGAAGGGGGCTGAGGCCATACCATGGCAGCACCCAGCCGCACTAGTGAGCTCCGTACAGTGCCTGCGAGGCTCTACCAGCAATCTAAGCCGCAGTGAAGTGTGGGCGGGCTCAAAGGGCAGGTGGTGTGTGTGGGGGGGGGGGCCTCACCTCGCGTCTCCGATCAGAGCGGGAGAGTGCGGGTCGCGCGAGTCGACGTCGCAGTACTTGTGGTGCGAGCGGTGCTTTGCCGCCCACCAGAGCGGGCCCCCTGACAGTCAACTCCCCGCCCGATGAGCTGGCCAGCAGCTGTAGCTGTGGGGTGGGGCAGGCCGGGGGCTCTCGCATCAGCCCACCTTGAAAGGCGAGGCACCCCAAGATCCCGCACGCGAGCTGCGTGGCGCCCTCACACTGGAAGGCGGCGTGGGCGGCGTAGCGGTGGAGGCAGAGCGACATGCAGACCGCCACCTTGAACCAGATCGCAGCGAACAACGCCACGCACAGTGAGAGCGGGTGCGAGTAGCTCGCGACAGCACAGAGGGAGGTGATGTAGCACGGACAGACGACGGCGAGATAAAACCACTGGAACGCGTTGGCCTGCCCGGAGTAGTCGGACTCCTTGTGCGGCGTCGTCCCGCACGTTGCCGCGAGGCGGAATCCTTTAAGACGGGAGGCCGGAGCGGGAGGGGATGGGAGGAGTGCGGGTGGTTGTGGATGAGAGGAGCCTCGGCACGCAGCGCACCGCTTCGTGCACAGGCTAGCGCGATGCACGCAACCAGTATGCGGTGGTGCCAGCTGGTGAAGGCGCGCCCCAGCAGCACGAGCCCGGGCATGAGAGCGAGAAACGGCGAGCAGAACACCAGGAGGCGCATCCCCTGAGGCGAAGGCGACACGTAAGTCCAGAGCGGTGGAGGGAACAGGCACTCACGAGCCGCCCTAGCCCCGTTCGTAAACACGCCCGCTCGACTGCAGTGGTTGAGAGTTGGCGGCTGACGGACGCGTTGGCCGAAGACGTAAAGCAGCAACGCGACCATGTGGCACGCGTCTGAGTTCGAGTCGAGGGCGTGTCAAGGACAGGTGACAGAGGACAGGGTAGTGGCGAGGGCGGCGGCGGGGCGCCTCTTGAGCGGGTACGGTGGGCAAGGGCGTCGCTCTGTTGTCCTTGGTCCGATGCAGAAGGGTGCAGACGCGCGAGATTTTGTTTTGATGACACGCTCCATGGAATACCCCGCCGTGGGGTAGTACGAGTACGAGGTAGACCGCTCGTCTAGCCAATCCTAAGCGAGCGGTCTGGCCGTTGGAATGGCCGATCCTTTTGGTGTGCGTCTCGGCCCCGCGTCGTGCGTCGATTGTTTGTGATTTTACAAGTATGAATGAATATCAAGTTGTTTGGTATTGCTACAGTGGCCAGGGGCGGGGCTTGCATTTTTGCCGTCGCCAGTCGCCCCCCCCAAACGCTACAGTGGGGGCGGCGGCGGCGGCGGGGGCGGCGGCGGCGGCGCGACCGGGGGTGGGTAGGGGGGCCGGTGGGGAGCCGCTGCCGTGTGCGCTGCGCGTGCGCGCACCGCACACCATACGGCGGGAAACAGACGGCGAAGGGGGGCGCGGCGGCAGGGGCGCAGCGCGCGCGCGGCGCGCGCGACGGAGGGGCGGAGCAGCGACCGCTGGCGCGGTGTCGCTGCTCCGTCTGTCAGCCAGAGACGCGCGCTCTGCCGCTCCACGCCCGGCTGCTCCCTTGCCCCGTCACCCGCCGCGCCCTCGCCCGGCCGCCTCACCGCGCACGGAGCGCTCGGCTGCTCGCCGCTGCCGCCGCGCGTCCCGCGCCGCCACGCTTGCCCCCACCTTGCCTGACGCGCGAGGAGAGGTAGGAGGTGCTTGCCGCGGCCGGCGAGCACTCCCGCGCCTGCGGAGGGGCAAGGCCTGAGGGCGGGCGGGCGGGCGGGCGGGCGCGGGCGGGGGCGGGGGGGGGATAAACGCTGCGCCGCCACCGCACCAGCGACACCGGCCGCGGCTCGCCTCCACGCGCCGGCTCGGAAGAGGGGCTGTCGGCGGCGCCGCAGAGCGGCTCGCCTCGGCGCTCGAGCCGCCGACAGCCCCACTCCTCGACGTGACGGCCGCTCCCGGAGCCAGCCGGTGCGCGCCCGACCCACGCCCCCTGTCGCACCCCTCCGACCCCCCCTGCGCGGCGCACCTATCCGCTGTGCGCCGGCTCGAGCGCCTATCGCCAAATCGCGACGTTTGAGCGCAGCGCACGCGTCCCACACGTCACGCGCGCGCAGGAGAGCGTGCGGCACAGCAGTAGCGTGTACTCGCCGAGGGCATCGCGCCGAAAACCCCGCGCATTCCGCCCCAGCAGAGGCTGCAGCCTCTGCACAAGCTACACCAGTGTAAGAATGGTGAGTACTTGGGGTTGAGTGGGCTTGCTTGCTCCCTTAGCCGGGAGCAAAAATGCAAGAAAAAATCTCTCTCTAGAGAGAGAGGACTCAACTTTGTTTGGTGGGGAGAGCCGGTTTGGCCGTGGACGGCAAATCGTGGAGTTGCGAGTCACGCTCGGGCGGACAGCATCGATGCCGTCGCCGGACGCGGCGGGGCACGGCAGGCCCACCACGAGCGGATGCGCGACGAGCGCGCTCGGGAAGCGGCCGCGGGCGCACTAGTGACGATGAGTTGTTTTTTAATTAGGGCGTCCCGCCCCTGGCGTGCAAACACCTCGCCTGAATGTGCACACGTGTGTGCATATAGGCACAGTACATGTTATGCACTGATGCACATGACATGCACATGCACATGCACATGCACATGCACATGCGCATGTGCATGTGCATGTGCATGTGCATGTGCATGTGCGTGCTTGCCGACTCCGCCCAGCAGCATTCACATGGTAGACGAGGTGTTTACTCGTCAGGTCCCGCCCCGCCCCCGCCGCCATGGTGGGACCATAAAAGAGAGCCAGCGAGTACTTGGGGGCGTCCGAGTAGGCCGTGCGGTCAACGCTGCCGCGCGCGACCTTGCGCGCGAGGCGGCGCAGCTTGAGAACAGCGGTGGGCGAGAAGCCGCCGCCGAACGTCTCGTGGAGCAGCAGGTTGAAGTTGTTGTGCGTTTGACAAAGATCGCGTCGCGGTAGAAACCGCGGTGCGCCTTGAGCTTGACCGAACCGTTGACGTCGCCGTGGCCGTTCTTGTGGGAGCCGCGATATTGGGGGTATTAATAGCGAGCGATCCTCGCGTCATCGTCCGATATCGTGCGACTAGGTGAGGTAGTGTGTAGAGTGGGAGGCGCGATTCCTCGCTTGGAGACACGAAAATTCACAGCCTTGTTATGAGAAGAAAATACGTCCTATGGCGCTAATGCGCTGGTCTGTGAGAGGTTGAGGTGCGAGCCCTGGACCGCGACCGAGGCCCCCTGGGGATGGGGGGAGACTACCCGCGGGCCTATTCACACCGGCCAGGAAAAACTTTTGGTGCACTTTTATTTCCCCCCCAGAGAGAGCACAGGCGCGCTCTTGCATCCCCCGCTCTAGTCGAACTCGTCGGCCGGCGGCGGCACCTTCCGCCGCCCCCGCCGCCCCTTGGGCACCAGCAGCTGCGGCAGGCCAAAGCGGCGCCTCTGCTTCGGCCCGAGCAGCAGCCGGCCCACCTAATGTCGGCCAGGGGATAGTGAGTAGTGAGGCGCTGGCTTGCAAGAGGCGCGAGGCCGCGGCCAGCCCCGCCCGGTCAGCGATGGAGTTGTGCCCTTCGGCCGGCGTGAGCGCCACCTGGAACTGCGGCTTCTGCGGCTCGAGCGAGAGCGAGCCTGTCCATGGCACGGCGCGCGGGAAAAGCGATGGGGCGATGGGGCGCGGAGAGGGCTGCGCCTCGAGCGGGGGAGGCGCGCCGCGCAAGTCGAAGATGGACTGCCGCTTGCGGGCCCAGTGGGGCAGCGCGAGCCGGAAGGTCCAGGCGGCGGCGCGCAGCAGCAGGCAAAAGAGCCACGGCACAAAGTACTCCGCCCCGGCGGGGAGCGGGACCGGCGACGTCGGCTCCGCGGCGGCGTAGTACTTGTCGCCACTCAACAGCACAAACAGCAGCGCGCCGAGCAGCGCCGGCGTGGCGTACCTGCCCTCCAAGCATATGGCCGAGGTGCGGGCGAGGTGCGGGCGAGGTGCGGGCGAGGTGCGGGCGAGGTGCGGGCGAGGTGCGGGCGAGGTGCGGGCGAGGTGCGGGCGAGGTGCGGGCGAGGTGCGGCGAGGTGTGGGCGAGGTGAGCTGAGGTGTGGCGCACATCGATCGGTCGGCGTGCAGCGCGCGCGGCCGCTCGAGGCAGAGAAGGTCGCGCATGATGCCTGTGAGGGCCAGGGGGGCAGGGGGCCAGGGGCCAGAGGGTCAGGGGGTCGGGGGGTCAGGGTCAGGGTCAGGGTTGGGGTCAGGGTTGGGGCATGGGCGTGAGAGAGAGGACGCCCTAGAGAAGAGGCAGTCTCTGTGTGGCCCTCGGAGAGAGGGCCTTTGTGAGTTGGCGAGACAGATCTCCTCTCGGCGAGATCCACTCTGGGCGAGCTCTCGGGGACATCTCGCTCCTCCGCCGATGGAGGTGAGCACGCCGCAGAGGATCGCGATCTTCGCCTGGGAGCGAGGAGGAGGAGGAGGGGTCGAGGAGGCGGCTGCGCGAGGCGGCTGTGGCTATGGGGAGGCATGGAGAGCGCGGTGGAGGGGAGAAGCGGTGCTGCTCTTCTCTCTTCTAGTCGCGGTGCAGCCGAGGTGCAGCCGAGGTGCGGCCGAGGTACGAGGTGTGAGAGGCGCCTTGCCGGTCCGCTCATAGCCGATGTGCGTTCCGACGATGCACGAGGAGGCCATGCCTGACGACCAATCGTGAGTGGTGAAGCCTTCACCACCAGTCTGCGACGACGCACACATGTGCTGCATGCCGAGCGCGTCGCTCCACAGGAAGGCCAGGTGCGAGTCTCGCAGCCCGAGCGAGACGAGGGCGGGCCAGGTGAGGAAGATGGCGACCTGCTCAAGCAAGGCGAGGTGTGAAGACACGCATACCGAGCCGGCGGTGACGTGAGGAAGATGCCCACCGAGACGGCGAGCGCGATGGTGAGGTGCGACGTGTCGGTCAGCCAGTAGACGGTGCGGCCGAGGATGATGTCGCGGATCGTGCCGCCTCCGATGGCTGTGAGCGTGCCCACGATCGTGCAGCCGAAGAGGTCCATCTCGCACGAGCCTGCTGTGATGGTGCCCGCCATCGATGCCATCGCAGTGCCCAGGTAGAAGGTCGCATCAAGCACGAGCTGAGAGACGTCGGCGCCGGCCGCGCCGCCGCGCAGCGCGAGAAGTGGCAGCGAGTGGGCCGCCACGCCGCCGCGCGCTGTACACGACCCGCGGAAGCCCTGCAGCAACGGGCGCATACACCGGATCGGGGCCGCGAGCGCGCCCCAGCGAGCGACGCGTGTCGAAAACAAATCAAGCAATTAGAGCTAGGGGTCAGGGCTCTCTAGCCCGTAGCCCGATGCCGATCATCCGGCTCGCTGGGTGCGCTTCTCAGCTCCCCGGCCCTGGATGTGAGGTTGATGACTGCACTCCAAGTGCTCCAAGTGCACGCTGCAAGGGTTACATCATCCCAAGCCGCGACGAGGCGACCCCGAACTAACCGATCTACTGGCTTGCTATGGCCGACCGCATTCCGTAATAAATAGGGAGGTTGGCCGGTCGCCTCACGTTTGTGCAAATCATATGTGTACACGAGCACCACAGCAGAACAACAACATGATCATTGACCGTGATCGCCGCGCGCGGTGTTCCACGCCCGCCGGCCCGCTGATTGCCGCCGTCGCCAGCGTCGGCCTCCTCTGCCTGCTCGTCGCCGGCGCTCACCGACAGCATCTTGCGCCCAAGGCCCACGCCTCTCCCGAAGCTCACTGCATGCCCGCCCTATAAACCGAAGCTCACCGCATGCCCGCCCCTGGCTGACGCGCTAACCGCGCCCCTCTGTCTTGCAGCTCTTGTCGACTGTGGCGCCGGAGAAGGATGCCGAGCTGTCAGGCAAGGCCGTTAAGACGCTGGCGAAGTTCTTCGGCTTTGACAAGCTGGAGCTTCCTGGCATTATAATCGGCCACAACGCGCCACCCTGCGGCGAAGAGCCGCCGCCCTGCGAGGGCGACGAGATTGCAATTTTTGGCCACTCTTCGCCCGACACCGGTGCGATCCGCACAGCCTGGCTGCGCCCATTACCTGCCTGCTGATGCGACGTCGTGGCGCGTGCGCAGACGCCATCAGCGCAGCCATCATCCGCGAGTGGGAGCTGACGCACCCTCCCACGGGTCCGCATGCGGGGTGCCTCTTGTCGAGCTGCAGGCGTTGTACAGGCCTTCACGGCCCTGAGGCTCTCTCTCCACACCGCAGGTATACTGGCCCAACCACCGCCGTTTGCGCCAAGGCGTACATCAACTCAGACGAGCCCAACCCGGAGACGGCGTGGGTACTCGAGTACTTTGGCATCCCGAAACCGCCCATACTGAAGCACATCAACGACATCCCCTTCCCCGTCTTCGGCACTGTCGATACGAATAACGTCGCCGAGATGCCGCCCGGCGCGGCGGACGTGGTGTCGGACCAGATCCAATCAATCGTCGACCACCACAAGCTGACAGGCCTCGTCACACTCAATCCAGACGAGGTGGACGTGCGTCCGATCGGGTCGGCGGGCGCCGTGCTCTTCTCGCGATCGCGGCAGGCGAATCGGCCCATCCCCGGCGCCGGGTGCGAGAAGAACATCGCTGGCTTGATGCTCGCCACCATCCTCTCCGACACGCTCGGCCTCACCTCCTCAACCACGACCGAATCGGACAAGACCGCCGTGGATATACTCGCGCCTCTCGCGGGCATCGACGACACAATGGGCTGGACCAAGCAGATGCTCGAGGCGAAGTCGAGCATCGCCCAGTACACGCCGGCGGACATCGTAATGCTTGACAGCAAGATCCAGGGCCCCTTCACCGACCCGACCGGCGAGACCTTCCTGCTGCGCGTCGCCGTGCAGGAAACTATCACCCCCGACGTTCTCTTTGGCCAGGCCGACGAGATTGGCGCGGCGTGCCAGGCGCAGCTCAAGATAGACCAGGCGAGCACCGACGCGGCGATGCTCGGCGACGACGGCACCAACATCGTGCGCGACTGCCTCTTCTTCGTCACCGACGTGCGCAGCTCCTTCAAGGCGATCGATCCGAGCTATGGCGTGGTGCCCAAGGCAACCTACCTGCCCTCCTCCTCAGAGTACGCCGCCGAGCTTGTGCGAGAGGGCAACTTCCTCGACAGCGACGGAAACAGCATCACACCGACCGAGCTGCCCGACGGCAGGATCGACCTCGTCGGCGTCCAGTCGCGCAAGCGGCAGATCGTGCCCGGCATCGGCGGCGCCGAAGGCTCAGCCATCAAGGTGCCCTTTCCGTATCCTCCTGTCCTCGGGGGGCGCTGAGCAGAGGGCGCCGCCACGTCGGGCAGCGGGGAAGGTAGCAGAGCAGAGATTCGCCACTCGCACACACATTTGTTCAATACGGACGACACCGAAGCAAGACAATTTCTTTTTTGCGCCCCGACAGACTCCCACTGTCTTCACATATGCCAGCCCTCGCCGCCGCCCTGCTCATCGCTGTAGCAGCCTGGCGTGGCGCACCGACGGCGCAGCTTTCGTGGGGCGCCGCAGCAGCCGCGCCGCGCCTCGCTGCGCCTCGTGCAGGCAGCCGGCCAGGGCCTCGCGGCTCGGCGATCGCCGATGGCGCCGATCCGGCGCGTGCCAAGCTGATCAAGGGCGGCCTTCCTCAGAAGTTTGCGGAGAGGGTTTCCTTTCAGACGGGCGGCGCAAAGAAGGCCGGTCAGGAGGAGGAGATCCTCATCCTGTGGAGGGAGTTCAAAAAGTGCTACCCGAACGAGAAGGTGCCTCTCGGAGAGGTGCCAAGTCGCGCTGTCTCTGAGAGAGAAGAGGCCACGCCCGCCGGTAGGTGGCGCTCGAGATGCTGTCGAAGAACACGGCCGTCATCCTGCCCTCCCTCAACAGCCCGCGCAAGATCAAGGGCACCTACGCGCTGCTCAACAAGCGGCTGGGCAAAAAGGCGGCGGCGGACTTGCTGCTCAAGAACCCGGGCGTGCTGGTTTGCTCGCCCGAGGGCCTCGAGAAGCAGTCGGACGACGACATCCTCAAGGCGGCGGACCTGGTCGAGTCGCTCGAGAAGAACAAGCCACTCATCAACGGTGCCCTCTTCGTCGTCCTGCTCGGCGTCGTCGCCGCCTTTGGCTACCGCATTGCCACTGTCGCCTCTGGTGAGACCGCGCTCGACCTCGGCCCCTTGTGACGGCTACCGCACCTCAAGGTCCCGGGACGTCACAAGTAGCCGTCCCGGTAGCCGCGCTCGACCTCGACCCGCCGGGAGTGGCCGCTGAATCGCGATACGGTATAGCCGTCCCGATTTTTGTGTTTTTGCATGTGCGCATGTGCCCGTACGTAAGATACCGCAAGCGCGAAAGTACTCGAGTGGTGTTCAAACAGACAGGATGGCATGCCGTACTCCGAGCGAGCGAGGAGTGGAAGAGGCGCCTAGGGCGCGGGAGTGTGTCCGGGAGAGCGGGCGGCGAGCGGGCGCCGCCGCGGCGCGCCGGCCCCGCCCCCGCGACCCACGGCTCTCGCCGTCTCGGGGCACCCCCCGCCAGCCCCCAGACCGCGCACGGGGGGCGCGCGGTGCCGGCGCTCTACAGCGCTCTACACAGCGCTCTGCATCTCTACAGCTCTACAGTTCTCTCGTGCTCTACACTCAGAATCCTCACACCCTCCCTCAGGTTACACCTTACACGGTGCTGCGCGGATTACGGAGTTGTAGAGATGTAGAGCGCTCTGGAGCGCTGTAGAGCTGTAGAGCTCTACATCCGCCGCGGGACGAAGCGCCTGCGTTGTAGAGCGATGTAGAGGCGCTCTACAACGCGAAATCTCTACAACAAACTCTACATCATAAGCGGCGAACGAGGCACGGTCGCTCTCCGACATGAGGCGCGTTGCACTTGCCAGTGCTGCCCTGGCCTTCTGTCTGCCCGCCCAATGGGTGGGAGGTGCCTCTGCTGCTGTGGTATGCCTCACGGCTGCGACTGGCCGGCGCCTCGGCGCGTCAGCTCGGCTAGGTGTAGCGATAGTGGCCAGCGCAACTCGCCTGGACTCAACGCTCAGCCAGGAGCTCCCGCACGCGCTGGCGCGAGGCATGGCGCATGCAACGCGTCTGAATGCTCGCCTCGCCTCGCGCAAATGCGACCGTCCTCGCAGCCGACAGTCCACCGCCTGCTAAAGGAGCACACTGCGACGAATGCGGCACCGGCGACGCATGGCAGGCTGGTCATGACGCAGTTATAGGGTGTTGTGTGCTGTTAGAGTGACTCTCTGTGTGTCAGGGATAGTCAGGGCCGTCCATCAGAGCTCCAGTAAGCTCAGAGACACCCCATTAGTGCGAGTCGACCTCTTTGAGTCACTGCCTTCCCGGCGGTTTGGCTGTAGAGCCTCTACAACAAACTCTACAACAAAATCGCGCTCTACATCGCTCTACAACGCAGGCGCTTCGTCCCGCGGCGGATGTAGAGCTCTACAGCTCTACAGCACTCCAGAGCGCTCTACATCTCTACAACTCTACAGCGCTCTACGCTCTACATCCTCTACACCCTCCCTCCCTCAGGCGACGGGCGTGTCGGCGCGCAGCGCGTTGAAGCGAATGATGGCGTAGCGCTCGTGAGGTCAAGGCAGTTAGCCCAGCCTCTCGCGCTTCGGGCGACAAGCCGTTCCCACCTCTCTGAGCGGCCGGGTTGCGGGTTCCCCTCTCCACCCTCCCCGTGAGAGCGAATGGCGCGGTTCACGCCTCGCACAACAGAGAGAGAGATACGCTCTGCATGGGTGGGACATAAAAGAGAGCGAGTACTTGGGCGAGTAGGCCGTGCGGTCGACGCTGCCGCGCGCGACTTTGCGCGCGAGGCGGCGCAGCTCGCCCACCGAAGCCGCCGCCGAACGTCTCGTGGAGCAGCAGGTTGAAGTTGTTGCGCTTGACAAAGATCGCGTCGTGGTAGAAACCGCGATGCGCCTTGACGTAGCCGTGGCCGTTCTTGTGGTCGAAGGGTTGGCCGGGCTGCCCGCGCGCCTTGCAGCCCATGTTCAGGCGGCGAGTTTTTGCCATGCGCTGCCCGATTTTTTGACCGCGCAAGATATAAAGGGTGTCCTAAGGGCTCTGCTCGCAAGGCGCCCGCGTCGCAGACGCGGTACCATTGACAAATCTGCAATATACCCCCACACGAACAAATAGCAAAATCCGAATACCGTGCACGAATCCGGCGATGTGGGACCCAAGCCTTCAGCTGGTGCCAAGACATTCGTAAAATTGAAGCCAAGAACGGCCGCCAAATCCGTGCTTTCGGGGCAACTGAGGGAAAGCCGCTGATCGAGCCCAGCGTGCCCGCGGCCGCCTCCCGCGCAGCACCGCCGCTGGGGACGACACGCTGCGGATTCGGATCGAGCCCATGGAGGAGGAGGGCGCGGTCGGCCAGCGCAGCAGGCGGAGTCCCTCCCCGCGCCGGAGCCCCCTGCAGTCGAGGGAGTCCTCGTTGGCGATGAAGGTGGCGACATCGAATCGCGGCCGACACACGTCACGTGGGAGGAATGGGCGATGAGCGGGAACGATGCGCGCTACGACGCCGACTCCGCCGTGCTCGTGGCCGCCAAGCAGAAAGCCGCGCTCCAGGAGCACGCCAAGATGCAATGGCTCGCTTGCTTCGATTCAGCTCTCTCGGCAGCAGAAGTGGGGCTGGAGCGGGTGGGGGTGGATGCCGATTGAGGGAGAGCGTCTCCAGCTGCGCCCTGTGGCAGCTGCGCCCTGTGGCAGCTAGTCGAGGGACTTGGTAGTTGTGACCCCCCTGAGTGAGGACAGGAGAGAGAGAGCGTTTTGTGGTGTTGGTGTACGCAATAACGGGACAGGGTGGTTGTTCTCTCTGTCTCCTCTTCTAGCTCTTAGCATGAGCTGCGCCCTGTGTCCGACCCCTTTTGCGCAGCAACACCTTGAACTTTCAGGCCCTCGGTTACTGGACCGTCACGTGTTCAACGACGTTGAACAGTGTTCAACCACGGCGCTGTTCACAGCGCGCGCGGACGGCCGTTCTGCGAGTCCAGCTCCGCTGGACTTTTGTAAAGCATGCTTGTGGCAAGTTATAGACGCTAGTATCGACCTCAGAGACCCAAACCCGAATTAATAATTAAGGCTCAAAGTATGGTTGAACAACCGTTGAACAAACAGGTTGAACAACGATATCCGACTAGTGCGACCGCTAGACGGCGGTCTCCGCCGGCCCCAAGGCTGCCCAGCCCCAGTACCACACCGGCCACGTAGACCGTAGCGCTGGAGTTGGTCAGTGAGGCACTAGACGGGCTACGGAACCATGCGCGCGCCGGCCGGATAGGCTGCGCGCAGGGGCCGCGCCGCCTCGATTTCGCATCTCCGCTCCGCGGCCGACTGAGGGGCCAGCTCGCCCGGCGACAAGCCCAGCCATCGCCCAGCGCCCCGTATCGACGGAGGGCACGCAAAAAACCCGCACCTACGACTAGGGTGAGCCCGTGAGGGCGTCGGTGTCGGCCGCGGGCGGGCTGCGAGGAGGGCGCGGGTGGGAGCATGGGAGATGCACCACCGCTCGACGAAGACGCGCCCGACGAAGCCCTGCTTGCGGAGGATGGTCGATCCTCACCTCATAGCGTCGGGCGTGTGCGAAAAAGAGCGCAAATCGGAGCTCAACTCGCGCGCGGCTGGGAAAGGGGTGTGGCACCCCTCCGAAGGCGCCTCGCGAGGAGCTGCTGCTGCCTCCAAACGCGCTCGGGCAGCACGTCGGCGCGCCTGCGGGGTTGGGGAGGTGAAACTATGCTTGCTGGCACGCGCATCCCGCACCACCCCCACGTCCGCGCGCACCATGCCGCCATCCCACCTCACAGCCAAGCGCCATCGCCGTCGGACGCGGCGACGCCGAGCGGTGGCCTCGCAGACGACGAGCGCGATGAGGCCGCCGCGCCGCCGGAGTGGCCGGCGCGTGCCAGCCGCTGGCCCGTCCAGCGTGGCGGGACCGGCTCGCCCATCCTGGCCCGCGCGCTTGCCGACGCGAGAAGATCGCGCGGGAGGGCAAATCTTGGGCAAAATGCCCTGTTTGCCAATCCTTCACGACTTCACGTCGGAACGAGTCGGATCGACGACTCCCCGCCTGCACCAGCGTGTGCGCCTTGCAATTCTATACAGAATCGACACGTGGTACGTCTTCTCAATCGCTCGTGGAGAGGAGCTACGGCCATTCCTAAGTAGTGTTCAACGACGTTGAACAATGTTCAACGTCGTTGAACACGGTCCAGTAACCGCCCTCCAAATTCGGGTCGGAGCGTAGCGGAGTGGGCCCCGAGTTTGAAAAGGGCGACGGACGCTTGCGTCCTAGCCTCCAACAACGCCTCCCCGGCGCAGAGGGGCCCCCGGAGGGATGCACAACCGCTCCACGCCACGCCGCTTGCGGCGGTCCTCTTCCCACTCCGCTGAGGTGCGGATTCATTTTTTTATTCATTAACGGGTTCCACGCCGCAAGAGATCATGTTCAGCCTCGGTGCCGCCGCCACTCTCTCATTCAACGCGCCGCATACCACCAAACTCCACGCGGTCGACGTGTTCAAGGCCGCCGCCCCGGCCTTCACCGCCGCCGCCGTCCTCGCCGCCAACCCGATGTCTGCGTTCGCCGGCGATGTCGGCGCCGGCGAGCAGGTTTTCTCAGGCAACTGTGCGGCGTGCCACGCGGGCGGACAGAACGTCATCATGCCGGAGAAGACGCTGGAGGTGTGTGCGCCCGGCGCCGGCTTGGCCCTGCCACAATCTCGCCTTCTCCCCTCACCGCGCCGCGCCGTGTGCGCCCCGCCGCTCGCAGAAGGAGGCGCTGGAGGAGTACCTGGACGGCGGCTTCAACGAGAAGTCCGTGATGAAGCAGGCGCCCTGCGCCCTACCCACCCCACGCACCCGATGGCCCGCCGCTCCGCTCCCACCTCCCTCTCGGAGCCAGCCTCACCGCCGTCACCGCCGACAGCGCCTCTTTCCTCCACCTCCTCCTGGCTCTTCACACCTCCGACCCCCCTCGCCCGCAGGTGACCAACGGCAAGAACGCGATGCCCGCCTTCGGCGGCCGGCTCTCGGACGACGACATCGCCAACGTCGCCGCCTACGTCATCAAGACCTCCTCGGCCGGCTGGTAAAGCAGAGGAGGAGGAGGCCGTCTCCTCCCTCATCCCTGCACCCTCCCCTTTGCATGTCTATGTCTCTGCGCGGTTACGTGTCGTGGCGGCGCGCCGGCGCAGGCGCACACCATTTCACACGGCGGACTCGGGGTCGAGCGGTGCCCGGCGGGGACCCGAAAAGGGTTTGTGGCGGCACACACCACACGGCGACACGGAGAGCGCGTTCGTGGTTCGAGAGCGTGTCATCGTGTGTGTGCTGTGTCCATCGCGGCATCGGTGATCGGCTCACACATTAGTGCTCACTCGCCGCGGTGTCTATTCACCATCGCGCGATCCCGCCTCCTCCCCTTTGTTAAACAACAACACCTACGAAAAACTGCGTCAAGACTCTGACGCGTGACGGGGGTAGAGACGAGAACACGGAAGAGGCGACCGAACATGCGGGACAGTGTGATCAGTGTGGGGCGCGCGCGGCGCGGGACGCCAAGCAAGATATAGCGAATTAGAGAGCAGCTGTGTGCAACTGTGCAAGCTCTCGAGCTGCGCGCGAGAAAGCCCGCACGCAGAGCCCTAGCCAGACCGCGCAAGTCGCGTGTCTCAGCCTCGCCGCGGGCCTCGAGCGACACGCACCGGCGGCGCGCGCAGCCCTCGCGCCAGTCCAGCGGAGGGGCCGGCGCCGGCGAGGAGCTAGAGAGGAGAAGGCAGGCGGCAGGGGCAGCAGCAGTGGCGGCGGCAGGAGAGGCTTAGTAGGGCCGGTAGCCTGCCGCGCGGAGTGGCGGGGAGGGGTCACTCCCTGCCGGGGGGGGGAGGGGGGAACGAGGGAGGGGCCAGCAGGGAAGAAGGAGGGAAGAGGGAGGGAAGAGGGAGGGAAGAAGCAGGGAAGAGGGAGGGAAGAGGGAGGGAAGAGGGAGGGAAGAAGGAGGGAAAAGGGAGAGGAAGAGGGAGGGCCAAGAGGAGGGAAAAAGGGAGGGAAGGGCCTGGCCCGCAAGCGGGGTGGCGCGCCTCCACTTCGCTCCCAAAGTCCCCGAGCCCGAACGGGGGGGGGGGGGGGGGGGATGCGCCTCTCCCGCGGTAGCGCGGCCGGTAAAACGGCCGGTACCCCCCATAGCCCTTGCCCTTGCCGTACCCCTTGCCGCGCCCCCGCCCCTTGCCCTTGCCGCCCTTTCCGCCCTTCATGCCGGGGACGTTGGTCCGCTTGGCAACCACCTGCGGGAGGGGGGGGGCGGGCGCCGCGGGGTGGGGCGCAGTGCATACCGCGTGAAGGCAGCCTCCAGAGACTACAGCCTCTTGTGCGGCCAAGAGGTGCGGCCGGCAGGTGCCGCCCCTGCAAAGAGCCCCGCTGCCCTCCTCCCCCGCTCCCCGCTCCCCGCCGCCGCGCCTTGATCTGCCGCCCCTTGAGCTCGGTGTCGTTGAGCGCCACCGCCGCCTCCACCGCCGCCTCCTCGGCAAACTCCACAAACGCGTACCCCTGCGGGCGAGGCGAGGCGCAGGAGTAGGCGAGCGGGCGGGGCTGCAGGCGCGCGCGGGCTGCAGGGGGAGGCTGCAGTTTGGGGAGGGAGAGGTGGGGCGCGAGGCGGCGGAGAGAGGCCGCGAGGCAGCAGCGGGGCGGAGGGGCCGGCGGCCGACGCGGCCGACGCGGCGACGCGGCGGTTGGGTGAGCGGCGGCGGCCGGACAGCCGCTGCTGCATCCTCTGCACCCTCTGCCGGTCGTTCCCTCCCTCTCTCGGGCGGCGGAAGCGGACGGCGGCGGAGCAGGGCGGGCGGCGGCGGCCCGGGCGCTCCGCCGGCGCGACACGCGGCGGGGTCGCGCGCCTTCGGGTTGCGGAACTTGTCGCACAGGATCGTGACACGGTTCACGGTGCCGCACTCTGCAAAGTGCTCCTGCAGCTCCTCGGGCGTGACCGAGTAATCGACGTTGCCGATGTAGATCGAGCGCCCGTCCGCCTCGTTCGTTTCGACGCCCTCGCCCTCGTTGAGCTGCTCCTCGACCTCGTTTTGGATCTTGTTGAGCTTTTCCGCCTCGTCCTCCATCTCCTTGACCTTCTTCTTCATCGCCTCGAGCTCCTCGTCGACGCCCTCCTCGCCCGCATCGCCCTCCCCGACATCGAGCGTCTCGAGGTCCGCCTCCTCCTCCGCGGTGACTGCCGCTTCGGTGGCCATCGTGTTTTTTGGGAGGGGCTGGAGAGGCGCTGCTGCGCCCGCCTGCCACGCCTGCAGTCTGGAATAAAAGACGAGTACGAGCGTCTGGGAAGGCCTACAGGGCCAGGGCGGGCCGTCTCGGGCGCGATGGCGCGCTGAATAGTACCATGACTACGAGCTCTCGATCGGGTCGCCGGCAGCGGGCTCGCGCGGCGTGCTGCTCGACGGCAGGCCGCTCCCCAGCTCCCCGCCCTTTTTAGGCTGTATCCATGTTTCCTCGCGCACCCCGTCTCGTTTCCTTTCGGTGTTTCTCCACAGCACCCTCTCGTTTCCTCTCTAGTTTCCCGAACACCCTTTCAACAGTGAGTGTCTTTTACATCGCTTCTCTCGCTGCAACCGCCTGCGGGGGCCGGCGCCGGCCGCCTCGCTTCGCCAGCGCTGCCTACGCCTGCGACACGCGTGTCGGCTCGCCGCCCGCGTCGCCTGCGGCGGGCCCGCGTGGCGCGCTGCTCGTCGGGAGCGTGCTCAGCAGGCTGTGCAGCGCAGCCTGACTCACTCAGAGCGCCGCTGATGCGGCGTGGGGCCGCCGGCGGCGCTGCTGCCGCGCACGCTGCGCTGTGGGCGTCACCATCGTGTCCGCGCCGCGTCGTCGACGCCACTTGCCGCTCGCGGCTGCCCTGCCCTTCCCTGCCATCGCGCAAACACACACACACACACACACACACACACACACACACACACACACACACACACACACACACACACACACACATGATTAATGATCGGGTAATAATTATTAATTATAATATCGGGCGGCGGCACGGCGCGGCGGCGGGCGGCGCGAGGCGGCGGCGCGGCGAGGCAGCGGGCGACGCAGGGCGGGGCGGCGCGGCGGCGGGTGGTATAATTACTTATTAATTAATTAATACTGAATTAATAATCATCGGGCGGCGGCGCGGCGCGGCGGCGGGCGACGCGGAGCGGGGCGGCGCGACCATCTGCACTGACCTCGGCCTCTGGTCTTTGGAGCAGAGCAATGGTCGCGCCGCCCTCGACTCAAGGGGCTGCCTTCCACCCGTAGCTGCCCAGGCCGGGGGAGGAGGAAAGATCTCCTGTTCCGCGAATAGGGAGCAGGCCCCTCCTTGCCCGGTCTGCGATGCAGGGCGGTGGTCGTGCCATCGTCGCTTCGTACAGACAACGACCACGCCGCAACCGTCGCCGGCACGCGACACGTTCCCGTAGGCAGGACTGTCCTCGTCGAGAGTGTGTGCCGCCAAGGCGGGACACACTCAGGGACAGTGCCGACGTGGGTGGGGGCGGGCGATTCCCATGCCGGCTCTCCGCCACAACCCCCGCCGGGAGGGAATCCCTGCTCACAGAAAAGGGCTCCGAGCCCTGTCTCGCGCACGCCCCTGGCGGGCGCCGCGGACCAGTTCCGCGAGCGCTCGTCAACGGGTGGTGTGCGGTTCTTGCCGTAGTTCCTCTTCGGTCGCCTAGCCCCGGCGCCGTCTGTCGGCGCCTGCGTGCCACGAGTGCGAGCCGCTCTCGGCGAGAGACTGCGAAGAGAGAAGATAGTGCATGCTAGACCATACGTAGAGCATAGAGTGTGGAAATAGGCAGACGCGCCCACAACGCCACAACCGGCACAAGAATGGGCGACGGCTAGAGGCTAGCACCACACTCCTCTCCTAAAAATCCCTGTGTGGTGGCGGCGTCTCGGCCGTCCTCCCATCCCTCCCGCTTGGGTTGTCTTTCTTGTTCCTCGCAGGAGTCGCCGGCACAGTCGCGCTTAGGCGGCTCGCCCGTGGTGTACCTGTGTTAGTGCCAGTGCGCGCCAGTCCCGTGCCGGCGTGCCCAGTGTTGTGCGAGGGAGTTTTGTTGTAAAATTCTTGTTCTTTTATCTTTATAGAGTCATATTCAAACGCGCCCTAGCACAAGCTCAAACGAGATGCCAAAGTGGTCCGAGGGGTGCAAGTACTCTTCCCAGGGCAGCGAGCGGTGCGCCTCGCTGAGCTCGCGCCCCGTCTGCGGCAGTGGCGGCCGCCCTCGCGCGCGCTCGTGAACCGGCTGGTCCGCGAAGATGCGCGCCGCGCCCGGATCGCAGGCACACCCGCCGGCCGCGCAGCAAACCAGCACACGGTCGAGGCGCATGGGGCCAGGCCAGCCAAAGCGCTCGCCCAGCCCAAGCCCGTTGTAGATGTTGCGTAGCGGGAGGTAGTGCGGCAGCATGGCGTTGCGAGCATAGTCCCACGTCGCCCCTAGACTCACGACCGCGGGCAGCTCGGCCCACCCGTCGGGGATGCTCGCGTTCTCCGCCTCTCGATGAAAGTTGAAGTCGCCCATTACGCACGCGACGTCGAACGCGGCCGCCTTCATCGCCGAAGTGACGTGTGCTAGCTGCGTCCTGCGCCGGCCCTCCATCAGCCAAGGGAACGCGGTGAGGTGCGTCGAGCACACAGCGACCCTGAGCCGCCGGCCGCCGACGCACAGGTCCAGCGTTGCCACGTGGCTGTGCCGCCGGTCGCCGGGCTGCTCAATAAACGCCACCGCGACGGGCGCAATCTTCGAGAGCAGCAAGTTGCCGAAGCTGCCCTCCTGCAGCGTCGAGAGGTGACTGCAGCATGCCTCACCCGGAACCGCCGACACGGTGAAGCTGCGCCTGACCCACGGCTCCAGAAGCACGCGCTCGAGCAGCGGCCGCGTCACCTCGTTGAGACCGATGACGTCGGCGTCCAGCGCCGCAAGCTCGAGCAGGATTGACTCGTGCCGGCGCTCATGCTGGAGCAGCTCCGCGTCGCCCAGGTCGTGCAGGCAGTTGAGAGTCGCAAATTGGAGCGGGCGGCCGAGGCTGTTTGGCATACTAGCGCCTCCTGAGACGCGCACCCACAGGCTCTGGTCGGCAGCATAGCGGAATCCAGCGAACGTGGCGGTGGGCTCGGGCATGTCACTGTCAAGCCAGAAGAGAAAGAAAGAAAAGAGCCGGGGGATGGGAGGACGGCACGCCGCCACCACACAGGGATTTTAAGGAGGGGTGTGGTGCTAGCCGTCGCCCACCCTAACCCTTGCGGCCAAGGGAGCACAGACGACGCGCGTCGTTTCTTCTGCGTGTGGGTGCCAGTCCGCGCCAGCCCTTGTCGTGCCAGTGTGCTGCGTAGAGGCTTGTATGGTAAGATTCTTCTGCTTCAGGTGTTCTCGTTCTCGAGGGGGATATCCTTTGGCCGCGTTGGGTAGCGAGGATTGGTGTGACGCTTCAGGTGTGAACAGATGATTTGTGTACTCAGCTGCTCCCTTAATACTCACCTATGGAACGAACATTCCCGAATATGGACCACAGACAGCACCCGGGGACGGCCGAGTCTGTTTGATCTTGACGCGTGACACGACGACCCACATGCAGATCAGCGCGCTAGAAAAGGCCTTGGATGGGCTCACAGTGGAGGACCTCGCGTCGCGCGAGGCCGTGCGCACGCAAATCCTCCACCTCGCGCACGGCACTGTCGCGGCGGGCTTGCAGGGCAGCGGCCTGGACGAGGACGTCACGAGCATCATCGCGAGTGAAGTGCAGGTGGTGCCGAGACTGCCGGAGGCCGAGGCGCTGCAAGAGCTCGCAGAGAGCAAGCGCGCTTGTGCCGTCAAGCGGCTGGCCGAGAGGGTCGGCCGAATGGCCCTGAGTGCCGCCCGTGCGGGCCAAATGTTCGTGCAGCCTGTGCTTCTTCAGAGCGTCCCGGCGTGCGGCCTGCATTGCCCTGGCGGACGCATTCGTGATACTTTTTTGATGCTTCCGTGACCGCCGTAGGGCTATGAGCAGTACATGGCCCCGTCGGTCTTTGTCACGGAGATGGACGAACTCTTTGAAGTCCTCCCAGCCGACCGGCTGGGCTCCCGCCGCGCCCACGTTCCGCTGCCGAGCGACTACCTGGCGAAGCACCCGCTGCTGGCGCTGCTGCAGCGCTGCCTCGAGGAGAGGGGCTTTGCGGTCGTCCTGAGCCTGCTGAACGACGCGGACGCCCACCCGGAGGTGCTGCTCGGCGAGGGGAGCGAGTTCGAGATTGGCGTCCGCGAACTGCCCATCGTGCTCGAGGCGTCGTGGGGGCCCAAGAGCCACAACCCGTTTGCACTCCTCGAAGGATGAGTGGGCGCAAAGAGACGCGCACAGGGCGCCGTGCTACCGTGGGAGCACATCTTTCGAGGGTATTAGAGTAGTCTCTATATGAATTAAAGTCGTTTGTGAGCTGTGAGCTGTGATCTGTGATCTGTCTCTGTGTCTCTGTGATCTGTGAGGGTGCCCTGCTGTGCTCTGTGGATAAAAACTGTGTTGTGAGCTGTGAGCTGTGTGGACGCCTCCAGGGCTCGCACCTCAACTTCCCATAGACTAGCGCACAGCGCCATAGGAGGTGTTCCCTTCTTCATAACAAAAGGTCTGTGAACGGCTCGTGATGGCCGATGGTGACCCTGGCCGGCGTTCCGGTTGTTTGCGGTGTGTTTGCCGGCGACGGCCGGCGTAGGCGGTGTGTGGGCCGTGGGCGGCGCATGGGCGGTGGCCCCCCCGCGTTGGTGAGCGGAGGCGGGTCGGTCGGCTCCTACCTAGCCTGCGTTGGGAGAGAGAGAGAGACTCACACCAGCTATAGTGTATAGATGTGAAGACCGGGGTTGTGTTTTTGTGTGCAGACCGGGGTTGTGTTTTTGTCTAACTGTCGCTGCTGTTTCTCGACTGTCCGTGCTTGTGCGTCTTGGGCCCAACGTGAAGACGGACGGGGTGGGGTGAACGGCTTCTCGAGCGGTGACGTGTTCACATAACACAAAATGCTGCCGCCGTCACCGTCGCGAACACGGCGCCGCGGTCCCGCGGTGGTAGGCGGCGCGCTGCTGCTGGCGTACGTTAGCTTCTACGCGTATCACGTCGCGCCGCTCGCACTTGACGACGTGCACGCGCGACCCCGACTGGCCGCGGTGAACTTCGAGTTGCGGCAGCAAGTTGCCGAGCTGCCACCGCCGCCGCCGCTGCCGATCCCGCCGAGCGAAGCTATCGCAGATGATGTCGCCGCCATATTCGCCCAGGCAGCGTCGAGGTTTGGCGACCTCGAGCCGGGAGACGCACCGCGGCCGGGAGACGCCGGCGAACTGCCCAGATTATCCCACAGGAAAGGGATGTCCGTGCGGATGCTTGACGCGAGCGATGAGCTCGTGGAGCCTCCCGCCGAGCCAGTGGAACCTCCGGCCACACGCAAAACCAACAAACCCATTCGTCGCCGCAAGTCGAGCAGTACACCAGCGGAGAGCCAGAGGGAGAGCCAGCCGCGGCGCGAGGGCAAGTCGCCCCCGCGCGCTGCGAAACGCGAGGAGATCAAAACGGTGGACGAGCACAAGGCGCACAAGAAGGGGAAGGGGAGGGGAAGACATCATTGAGGGCAGACGGCGTGTGCCGTTCACTGTGCCAGACCTGTGACTGTGTGTGCGCGCGAACTCTTGACACTTGAGCCCCTTTTTGATTTGTCCTTCGTGCTTCGACTGTCCCGTAAGGTAAATTAAATTCTTATCTTCTCCCTTGCCTCCGACGCTAGAGACAGCCACACCCCAGTATCAGACCAGGGGGGGTGCCCCCCCTTCCCCACCTGCCCTGCTTACAAAGGATAGCATGCCCCGAGAACGGCCCGACATTTGGCGAAGGCCGCGAGGCCGAGCGAGGGAAACCAGGGAAGGAGGTGGTCTGTCTTTCTTTTGTCCTGGGAGTCGCTTAGGCGGCTCCCGTTGTGTACCTGTGTTAGTGCCAGTGCGCGCTAGTCCCGTGCCCAGTGTCGTGCGAGGGAATTTTGTTGTAAAATTCTTTTGTCCTCTCGGGGAATGTTCTCTCGGCGCCCATGGCCTTCCGAGGTTTCGTCTAATTCTTGGCACTTCGGGCGTCGGTGTGTGTGTGATTCCCCCGGTGATGTGCTACTGGTATGGGCCACCGCTGACGCTCCCTCGGCTCAACCGTCATCTACCCTGCGACGTCGTCTGGGGACCTCTCTGCAATCGAGTGGCCCCCTGCAGGTTGACCACTAATTTTTTGATGGAGTTCACACCTGAGCGGGCTCAATTTTGCTCTAGGTGCCTCCTACGATTCGATCCCCCGCGTTCAGACAGAGTCGCCTGGTGCGTTGTTCGTTTTTCGTCACGGTTCTTTTCGCTCGACGAGACCGCCGTGGTCTTCGATGATACCATCCCATGCGCCATCGACCCGATTCCCAAAGCTGTTTGTGATCGAGAAGGCCGACGTGTTGAATGCCTGGTCACACTCTCTGCCGGGATGTTGGTTAGCGTACTCCAAGGGGATCCACGTGGTGTAGTCGCCTGCTCTGATGGCGTTGCCAGTGTACCGCACCGCGTAGAATCTTTTCGTCCGGATGAGAAAGGCAGCTGTAGTAGTCACATTATCCCCGATATCGACCACAATCCGGGGCGGTGGGCTCGGCGGTGGCGAGGGCGGTGGAGACGGAGGAGGTGGCGACGGAGGCGGAGAGGGAGGCGGCGGCGAGGGAGGAGGTGGTGATGGCGGCGGGCTTGGTGGCGGCGGGGGCGGTGGCGGTGGCGATGGCGGAGATGAGGGCGGCGGTAAAAAGGGCGGCAGCGGCGAGTGCGGTGGTGCAGACGGCGGCGTTGATGGAGTTGGTGATGCAAAGACTCGTCGACTGTTCAATCAGCGTCCGTTACAGCCGTGGACACCCTTGTTGAGCTGTCTATGAGAACTATGAGGCCGTCACAGGGTAGCCCTTTTTAACGGGCTGTGCTGGGCTGAATTGCCGGG